>NW_014556633.1:213138-294829 GCF_001313825.1 Dinoponera quadriceps
GGGGGGGGGGGAGGGGGATAAATCGTCGAGAAGACAAATGCCACCGTGATCGTCCACTAATTTATTACGGGGGATCGGAATGAAATCGGCGAGGAATCGCGGTCGGGCACGAAAAAAGGCGCGGTTCTCCGCGGGAACAATGTGCTGCGCACCGGTAGCGGCGATTGCGGGGATTGAGAAGAGGACGATAAAGAGGATGCCGAGGGAAGAAGGAAAACGCTCATCTCCTGCGATTCCCTTCCTCGCGAACGACGAAAAGAGGAGAAGAATCAGAGAGAGGTCCTCGGACGGCCGAGCGGGTCGACAAAGAGAGAAGGAGACCGGCGCGGACGACGGTGCGATAGAACGAGAAAGGGAGAGAGAAAGAGAGAGGCGGCAGGCGCGGCCAGGACGATGGAGCGAGATGGAAAGCGCGGCTCGCTCGCTCGGCAGTCGGTTCCCACGGCTGCGCAGCATACCTCCACCTTCTCTCGCCTCTCTTTTCCCTTCTTCTCCTCCGCTGCCGTCGTTCCTCTCCTCGGGCCCGCGTGCTCCTCTTTCGATTTCTCCGTCTCGCTCGTTCTTGCCGCCGCCGCTATCTCGCTCGCGAGCAGACCGTCCTCCTCCTCTTATCCACTTCCCTTCTCTCTCTCTCTCTCTCTCTCTGCCGACGCGCGTTTCTTCACGTACAACAGGACGTAGCTGCAATCTCGGAACGCGTATATACGCGCGTATTAATCATCGCGGAAAACGGTCGCGCGGAGAAAGAGGAAGGAGGGCGAACGGTCGCATGTAAATGCACCGCGCGAGGGTGTCGTCGCTCGTTATCCTCGGTTTCCTCTTCCTCCTTTCGAAGGCGGCCGCGAAAATTTCACCGCGAGCGCGGAAACGCGCGTTACCTAACGCCAAGATGCCGTCGCTATGCGACCAGGAATGAGAGGACGTGTAAAAATAGACGGATACACAGCGACCATCCTCGCCATGCAGCCGATTACCGGAGAATCGAAAATATCAAGAGAGAGGGAGTATTTTTCGGTAATGACCGACGTTGATATTAAAGAAATGAGAAACGCCGCGCAGGAATGTGGAAGCTTTATACGCGAGCGGCACGAAAAAGCGATATAATTACTCGTAAGTGGAAACGAATGGCTCCCTTCCTCGTTCGCAGTAATGCGAACAAAAGTCACGCTTTCACGGGCCATCCTTAATGTGAAGCGATGCGGCCTGTTTTATTAATGCTCGCTTCGATCGGCCATTAGCGTTTCCAACTTTCGACTCTTATTCTAATCAATCACTAGTCGTCGCGTCACACGGAGGAATTCTGTAACGTAAGAACGGCGATGATACACATCGACGTAACCGGTTTCCCCTTTCGCAGATCTGCATGATAAAAAGATGTCTATATATACAACAATTAATCCCGGGTCGGCCGGAAGGGAAGGAGACAATAACAGCCGCTTTTCCATCGTTCGTGGGACGAATGAAACAGTCAATAAGGTTCACCCGCATCAGCGTCCACGAGGGGTCTCGAGGAGAAGGTGTGACGTGCTGTATTTTAACTGCACCGACGACGTCTCTTAACCATCCCGGCCGAATTCTGGGCGATCCGCGCGAATGAGACGGATAATTTCGGACGTGCCAGCAATTAATAGCTTCTCGCGTGAAAGAAAGCTATGTATCTTTGTGTTTCCCTGTATCTTCGCCCCCGAAGTTACGAAAACAGACGGCTGACACATACACACGCGGCAGACGGCAAAGTAGCCTTGGGACAAAAAGCTATTTCGTCATTATCACGCAGGACCCCTCTACTTAAAGCTCCTTTTTTTATAGCCAGGAGGAGACTCGCGCGACAAAAGGGCGGCAGGAAGCGAGCCTGGGAGAGGAAACGGGTTAAGAAATACTTCCGCGTAAACGGTGCCCCAGGCGACATCGTAATGAATCTGAGAGAGCGAAAGAGAGAGAGGAAACCGGAAGCGCATCGGGAAACGACGCATCGCGACCGTTACCTGAGACGTTGATAGCCGTCACTTTTGCGCTCTCGCGGGATAAATTCGAGCCCGAACTCGATTCACGTCGACTGGCGAAAGGGAACTTCGCGAGTTTTACCGTTACCGAGTTACGACCGGTGGTGGCTCGCCGCTTCTATCGCGAACGAACACTCGTTCTTTCGAGAGAAAGAGAACGTGTATCAGGTCTAAATATATTTTCTCATTACTACGTGCAGAGTCAAATACCGATACAATTAACTCTAAATTGTTTAAAACACATCCTGCGCGAGAAGGATTGCGACCACCGAGAGTGACCTCTCGGTGTCGAGTAACAGACACCACACGTACGCGAAAATGAAGGCAGAAAGGAAGGAAGGAAGGAAACAAGTGAAGTGACGCGCGCGGCCAAGAATCGGCCGGTAGAGAAAGAGGTCGATCGCGTGCGTGTCTCGCTAGCTTGCGCGGCGAAACTAAAAATACGCGCGAGTTTCGGGAACTGAGGCGTCGCGTCGTCGCCTTTCCCTTCTTTTTCATGTCCACGTAATTTACGTTAAATCGCTTCGCGATACGATGCGCCGGTGTCGCTTCACACTCGCTCGCTCGCTCGCTCGGTCATTCATTCGACCTTTCGCCGCTCGTGCCTTCGTCTGGGACGCGAATCACGCAGCCTTTTCGGCCGTGGGACCCACAGCTCGCTCGGCCCTCGTCTCTCGGGCCCCACCTTTCCTCCCTCCTCCCCCTCTACGCCTCGCGATTCCCACCGCTTTCGCGGCCCCCTCGTCCACCCCGTTCTTCCTCGGGCTCGCAATCGCGTTCCGCGAAAACGCACTCGAGGATGCTTACGACTCGTGCGTTTACTCACCAGACAGCTTCCGCAATGTGCATTGATTTTTATAGCGTCGATAAAGATGCTACTTGATAGATCCCCTCGAATATCGCAAATTAACGTCTGTTATCGATTCGTCATCGGAGAAGCGCGCGACAGGTTGCAATCTCGCGGAAGAAAGTAACGGGCGTCTAAAGATAGAATGGCACGGAGGAATTCCCAGACTGGATGACGAAAGCGGCGGAAGAATGGAGGTGCTGCACGCGTTTGCGATAATCGCACGCGGAAAATCGCGTAATGCAGCGTCGTCGGTGCACTTCGCCGACGACGATCGAGCACGGCAACAGTGGTCGCACTGTCGCGGGTCGCCTCGTGCTGTTTTAATAAGGCGGCTCGTGTACACGAACGTAAGCCAATTAAGGCGCACGCACGCACGCGTAACAAACAGCGCGTGTGTAGAAGATCGCGGCATGCGCGAAGGTTACGTATGGAAACACACGAGAGCGTCCTTTGAGAGGTCCTGTCGAGAAGTATTTTGAACAAATGCGTGGATGACTGTTCGTTCCTCCTTGATCCTCGAGACGATAACTTTCTCACAGACGCGTGTGGAGCTGATTATTCTCCAGCGAAAGTGTCTCCGTCGGTGTATTACAATTAATTAAGATTATAAAATAAATTACCTCGACTATTGGACAGATGTTTCGAAGGCGATATAAATCTGTCGTTCTACGGAATGATTTCGCATATTTTGTCGCTTGAAAAGTCGCTAATGAATTGTATAACGCCGAGATGCGAAATTTGTTTTGATCAATCGTCCGTTCACCTCGCCGCCCGGGAGACGCAACGCACGACGAGGCATCCAATAATTCGTCCGCGATTTCGCAGAGTCGCGCCGCTAATTAAGTAAGAACATCCAAACGAACCTGTCTCGACTATCGTGACAGAGAGGATGATGCTAATCCGCGCGTCTCGCTCGCACAGCATGGAAGTGATTTACGCGAGTTGCACGTAACTGTTATTTATAGAGGCTATTTTATCGGTTCGTCCGATACGTCGCGTATACGCCCCGGTCATTTTACTAATTGCAGGCTCGGAGCGTAATCAGCCACGGCAACGACGCGCTAATTCGTTTCTTTCCTCCCTCCCACCTTCGTAAATCGCTCTCGTGGCGTAAAAAACACGCCGGTTTTTGCAAACTCACTCGCGACGCGACGCGCTAAATCGAGAGTCGAAAAATGTCCCGTTCGCTCGCTCAGAGCGAGTAAGGAGGAAATTCGCGCGCTCGTTAAATTACAGCCGCACACTCGGTGTGTATATACAGCGAAATTGGCCGGGAGTCGTCTCCTCGCCCGTCGAACTGTTTGCACCGAGATCAAAGTGTAACAAAGACGACGGGCGCTTTGAAGCTGCAAAAATAAATCCTACTCCGAATAGCGATTGCGGCTTACGTTGCTTCCGAACTATTTCGCCGACGATTCGCGCGAGAGCACGGTCGATGATATCCGGAACCGCCGAAAGAACAAGTCTTCTTCCGAGAAGTCGAGGCTACCGACAAACTTCGTTTGATGCTACATCAAAGCCGCCGGGTGGTAACCGCTATCTCTCTCCCTCGGGATAATTTCGACATTGGTTGCGTCGCGATAGCGTCCTATCGGACGCGGGCTGCGGGCGCGAACCGCCGGTGGTAAATGTCGAAGAACGCACGTGCCGTACCATCCGGGTGTAAGCGGAAGAAGAAGAAAGAGAGAGAGAGAGAGAGAGATTTATTTTGCTTTCAAAACCCAGCCGATATACAATGTACTCCAACTGACAGATGCACGTTTAATATACTGTAGAAAAAGAAAGGGAAACCTGATTAATTTCGGCGCGTCGAACACGCACGGTAAAATACAAGTGCATTCCGACGAGAAAGAAACTAACGGCGTCAAAGGGGAAAAAGAGCATATAGACGGACAAATACAGAAACGAAATAAGTAGATGCAAGAAGCGAGAGAAAGAGAGAGTCGCTCGTTAGAGGCACGAGGGGCGCCATATGGGTTAGTAAATTTAACTCCGCTCGCTCGAGAGAAAGATCGGCGCAGACGGAAAGGGAGAAAGAGAGAGTACGTGGGAAGTGTAGAGGCGCAAAAGGCCCCGGCCATCTGCTGCCGGCGGCCCTGCAGAGAGCGGTCGGTCTCATAGTCGGAACCGTAGTCAGAAAATGCGCGAGCACCGACGAGAGGATTGACGCGCGCCCAAGGATGATGCTGCGGCGCATTGGCGCATACTTTCGGCCCAACTCACCTCTCTTTCTCTCGAGCGCAGTCAGTGCACGCGGAAAACGAGGATGATTAGCTTGCGTGACCCGTCCTCGATCGCGGCGGTATCCTCAGCCCCGTAAATTGAAGTCGATAAATAGTCAATCGGCGAATCGCGCAAATCACGTTACGTCGCAGCCTTGGTGACGTTTATATAATATCGCGTTCGAACAGTTATATCCTTTCCGCTTTGCATGTTTATTAACGCCGATTCTTATTTGATAATCGAGAACGAACGTGATATTTTTGCTTTCATGATTGCAAAATGGAATAACTAAAGGAAATATAATATCTGGGGAAAAAGATCCATTTCCTTTTTACTCTCGGAAACTTTTTTTCTCTCTGCCGCTTTTCTCGATCTTCACCGAATCGATAGAGATCGGAAATTTAAGCCATGATCTGCACATGGAAAAAATTCTGTTGAATCAATAAAATTTCCAACAGCAGCATAATTGGAGTAAATCTGCTTGATTTAATGGCAAATATTAAAATTATCATGCTAAGTACGTCTGAATTATAGTATTAGTTTTAATGATATCGCTATTGAATCAACAAGACTTACTCCGATTACCCGTGTTGTTAAAAATTTCACTGAGCATTCTTCTTTCCACTTACAGGCCATAATTTCCAGTACAATTGAGAGACGCGGTACCTTCCCGTCGTTCGATTTAAAGTTAATCGCGGGAGCAAATCACGAGTTTCTTCCGTTCGACGCCTATGAAAGCCAAAGCATCGCCAGCAACAGCATCAACAACAGCAGGAGGGAAAGACAAGTGCTACTCTCCCCTTGTCGCTCTCTCTGTCCCTACTTCTTCCTTTCTCTCAGCGGCATCTGCCATTCGGCTCCCTCTCTCTTCGTTGCACCGACGACTGCAAGCGCACGCACGCGTGCAAGCGACGCCAGCACGCGTCGTGCGTGCCACGCAACGAACGCAACCCCCGTATACAGTGTACGTACACGCTCTCGTTTTTTCAACACAATCAACCTGTCTCGCGGCTTTGCAACGCGCGAAAGTAGGAAGGGAAAAAAGGCAGATGTGCCGGGCAACGCATGTAAGAGATGGACAGAGATAACGCCCTTTTCGTTAATTGCGCGCGTCAAGCAAGACAGAAATCAAAGTGGTGGCAAGCGCCGACCTGTTGCGACGCGTGCAGCGTCTTCTTCCTCGACCACGGCGTTTCCACGCAATTGCGCACGGCATCGGCAAAAACGACACGTATTCGAAACCGCGCGTCGGAATTTACAACGCGCCGTGCAAGATTTCTATTATATCTTGCGCGCACGTGGAAAAAAGCAAGCTCGCTCGCAGACAGCCACGTGTACTCACTGTCCGTCCATCTGTCTTCGCGATTTCTTTCGTATGATAGTTGGCAACGGCGACCTTCAGGAGCGGCGAGAACGAACGGGTTTTCGGTCTCGTTATGCAGCGGCGAGTCCGCATTAATTAGTCGAGCCGACGAGAGCGCATCTACCTATACGCGGAGGTAACATCGCCGCGAAAGGGCGGCGACTTTGTCCACACGCGCGATTCCCTCTCTGCAATTTCTCGCGCGCGCGTTGGCGATAACTATCTTAGCATCCAGTCACGGACAGAAGCGTTGTTCTTTTTCGCGATGCTCTGAGTATCGAGTTCGCTGCTTTTGCCGACTTATTGCCAGTTTTACGCGTTCCTCTCGCACATTCGCGCTCGGAGAAACGAAGGCGGGCTCGATCAATTATGATACATATTCATTTTATATAACAGTTACGAAGGTAATTTATATATTCGTAAAAATCTGTAAAAAAAAACCTGTCGCTTTATCAACGATTTATTTTTGATCGCGTAACATTGTGGCATGGATATTTAGCACGTGAATATTGCAGTGGAAATTACATTACGAAAATTACGACATTAGCCGATATAATTGCCTTTTTCTCCGTGTTTTTTCGCGATTCTAGTTACGCGTCGCCTCACTATATGGAACGCGCTGTACTCGTCGCCACACGGTCGTCAACATTTCTTACGTCCCACATTAAATCGCTTATGCTAATCGTTCACGGCTCCGGTAAATAGAAAAAGAGGGAGAAAGGAAGAGGAGGAAAAAATCGCCACACACGCACTCCTCTCGCAAGACGTCGTGTCGACACGACGCGGCGGTGTCCGTGAAAGTTTGTAAATCACCGCGCGCACAATTCGACAAAGAGATATCCTACGCGTATTCGAGACAACGGCACGGTGTTTCACGTCATCACTGGATATCACAGCTGTAGAAAGTCCGACGAGTTTTCCCACGGCAAAAATTCATTCGCAGGCAGATGCGACTTTCTAATATTCAGCGTTGAATATCGCGTCGAATCGGCCGAAGCACGCACAATCATTTGTCTTTAATTAACGCATCCACACGGTAAAAAGAATTATTAATTTCGTCTCGACGAAATCGTGCATGCATCGTAGAGAGAAACTCACCGGCCACGTAAATTCGAACGGGAACCTGATGGGATTGGTGAAGCTCGACATGGCGACATTAGCGCTGAGGTTGACCACGTTCTCGCCGAGAATGGGCGTCACTACGTCGCCGTACGTACACGCCGACGTAGTGTCGATCTTCACCTGGTACTGCTTCAGACAGACCCGAAACCTCGTCTTGCAGACGCCCGAGCACTCGCCCGTCCTGGACACGCTGCCGGAACAGCACTTGCCCAGGCTGTCCTTGCCGTACTCGTTCACGAAGGACTTTAGTCTCAGCTCGAACACCCCCGAGGCGTGCACCTGCAAGAAAATCATACACGCACGTGTCAGCTTGGTGTCGTTCCTGAAATTCTCGAAGCCCTCGAAATGAGTTAAAACGATATCAGCAAAGAACGCAATTTGGAAAATTGAAAAAAAAAACAAGAAAAAAAAACTGAAATTGTCATATTAATATCAAGTAGCAAGCTTATCGCTTTGCCTATTTATGTTAGATTAAAATTGTATCGTATACTATATTAAGCGGTAACACGTTGAAGAGCGATAATACGGCGGAATCATTGAAGCCTAAAGGAAGAAGTACTTGGACTCGGTTTAAGAACATTAATAAATGGAGAAGTAAATTCGACTCTAAGTGATCGCTGTTGAATGTTTCGCTAACGATTAATTAGGAATGTAGGTTATATATAACAGCGCATACATTCTCTATGTTGACTTCTTTTATGGCATTCCACTAAAATTTAAACGTTCCATAAAATACATCTTATGTTCTTTCTACATTAATTTAATTATTCTATTCATTACGAATCGTGCCTGCTTCAATCTATAGTAAACTAATATTGTAAACTAAAACGTTCCTGTAAGTAAAAGATCTATTTTATTACAGGGAGTCGCGTAAAGAGAAGAGGTCAGGGGCGTCGAATCACGCGGAGTACCTTCAATGATCTCACGTGCAAAGCAGCTTCAATAATGTGGTCTGGCTCGGATCATCGCGCGAGAAGCATGAAAAACGTCTCACTGTCGAACGAGAGACTCTCTTTCTCTCCGGGACGGACGCCGTCTCGTGCCCCACGACGTGAAACGCCGCAGGAGCACGTGTGCGCGCGCGTTTTTGCGAACGCGTGTCACGCACGCACGTCTCCCAGGAGGAGAAGCCGAGCAACGAGTCGACCCGACAAAAAGGGCGCGCGTCTCCTCGGTCGTTCGAGAGAGCGTGTATGTGATGCTTCGTCGTCGCTGTTGAATCACGAAAACGCGTTCAACTCGGCGCCTACTTGCCGAGGGTTTCAGTTTAATTTAATCGATCGAGCGCGTTCGGGCGAAGTTCCCGAACGTTGCAGGGAACACTTTCCTCCCGCTGAAAAGCACGCGAGTCTCGGGGGAAATGGAGAGAGCGAGTTAACGTCTCCTCCGAAGTATCGCCGTGATTGAGCCGGTGACGTCGTGTAAACAGCGCCGACGTCAAAATACACGTCTGCCATTTTTCCCGTCCACGTCGTCGCGACGCCGAGAGAGTGCTCGATCGCTGTGGACACAAACGGTCCACGTATACGATACCTGTGTGTGTGTGAAGGCGCGCGCAAACAGGCTTCTAGACGAGGCTTCCCACGAGATATTGTATAGCCGAGAGCGAACGGTAAGTCCTTTCGCGAGGTCCGAGCGACGGAGCTCGGCATTAGCCTTCCTTATCGAACTCGCGGATCGTCTTGCGATCGCATCGATTACACGCACATACGAGCTCTCCGGCATCAGGAAATGGGATAAACGGTAAGTCGCCCACTGATTTTTTTCTACGCTTCTTTAAGGGCTGGAGTATCATTACGCTCTAATAGTACGATAGACTCCGTAACGCGTGTCGAGTTTCCTACGAGTCTCCCTTCGACTGGAACCGAGATGCATCGTCACGATCGACGGTATCGCCGTCACGTCATCGCGAGTTCGGCAAGTGAGACGTTCCACGCGACCTTGCGCGACGGAAATAAAGCGCGTTCGTTCGCGGATGCATTCGCAAAGGCGATCGGCTATTTTTGCGAAGCGAAAGGATAAATAACGTTTTTTGTCTTCGGCACGCGCGCGCTTGTTTTCTTCCTTTACGTTTCCGTGCGGCGACTGCTGCTTCTACCCAAGTTTATTTGCTCGAGACGCAGAGCTCGCCTCGGACGAACGTACCTTGCGCCTTTGTCGCCGATCGCTATCACCGCTTGCGGACGGAAAGCGCGCGACCCCTCGTCGCAAGCAAATCCGTCCCGTTACTTCGCGTCGCAAACGAGCGCAATACACATCATACGAGAGAGAGAGAACGTATACCGGCGCAGGCCCTCGCGATGAGGAATCTCATTTTTGGCGCGCTGGAAGGCTATTCTTGGAACGGAGAATGGCCGCCGCGCGTATTTACGGACACACCAGGCCGACGCGCGGTGTGTTTCGTCACACAAAACGAATTTCGCCGCACCGGCCACCCTTCGGACGCGCGATTCACACCTCGTCTGATGCACACATCCGGCGTAACAAAGGACTTTTTCCTGCGAGAATTCCGCCAAGTTTCACGAATAAGCGGCCGCGCGCTCTCTCAACACCGTGCGATAGTAGCAGAAGAACGGGGGCCGGCCAGGAAGCGGTGGTGGAACGGGAAACAGAAGCGGGGTTAGACACTTCTAAAAGAGTGCGTCCAGATTTAGAGTTGCGTGCGGCCGAATCTGCCGTTAGGGACGCTTTATACTGTAAGAGAGCGGAGAAAGAGGATTTTGTACGCTTGAGAGAATCGAATCTCCTTCTCCTCCTCTCCCTCCTTGCAAAGAAAGGAAGAGCGAGTTAAGCCAGTTAAGAATGTATACGGCATTAACGAGTCAAAAGGTCTTGGGATTAAGAAGGTAGGTACACCACCGCGGGAAGGTAGCAAACTCTACCTGCCGAGTTACAAAATCGCACGGAACGCCCAGAATGAAATTTATTATTCCTGCGAAAAAATTGGCGAGCTTACAAGCAAGGTCCTCTCCGCGCCCTTCGATTGACGGTATCGAAAGTATCGTCGGAGATGCGTGCGCACGCGAAGGGAGAATAAGAGGGAGCGGAGAGAGGACCGGGAGACATCTCTCCCAGGAAGAACTCCCTCGGAATTCGTGCACCACTCGTAGCATTCGAAATACCGAGAAAGAGGACGTCAAATGCAATAAGTTCGATTACGTTGGGATAACTGGAGCAGCAACACACATTGTGTACGTGACTGAACTCACTGTGCCGCACAGATCAATTTCGTAAGTGTAAGTTGGGCGGAAAATTAAGTGTTACTTGAAGAAATCCTTTCTTTCAGTGGAGGATTAGATCAACTGCGAGACCATAGATTTGACGTTAAATTCAAGGAGATAATCGCGGTCACACGGCCGTTTAATAACGTGTCATAGGTATCGCGGATAAACGCACACAAAACATGCTCAATCGCGGATAAACCGCGACTTGCGCAAGTGATCCGAGCGAGAGAACGTATTATGGATCATTATGAAACGCGAGTCGATTACGTCGAGTCTATTCCGATCTCTCGCGCGCATCTGCGGCTACGGTCGTGCGGCGCCTTCCTTTTTCTCGCACAACAACGGCGATCTATGCGCGCGTATAAATCTACCCCGCGAAGTCTTATTCAGAGTTCCGAAACGCCATTCATCGAATCGAAATGCTCAAGGTCGACGACAGTTCCGGCGTAGAGTTGACAAACCTCCCTCCTTTTCCTGCCGTACGATAGTAATTACGATACGACACGTGACAAGCGTGTCACTAATGTTTACAAAATCCTTGTTTCATTCGCACGTAACTCAATCACGGGTTGCGTTTCCGCGTATCGGCGATGACGTTTTACCGACACACCGGACGAGAGGTCTGTTTCACCGTTGGAACTACAAATCCCGTCCCTCAATTTTCTTCCCGTTGAAGAATCGGATACTTTTTTTGCGAAATCGCGGATTCGTCGCGTCTCGGCTTAACCCGAACGAGCATCATCTTCGCAATAGCACGACTCGCACAACGTGTAATGCATTCCTAGCTTTCACCGAATTTTCTCGGCGAGGATCCGTGAGAACGCTTGCGTAAGGCAAAGAGGAGGAAACGGAGTGTCCGCCAAAGGCGCGGGTTCGAGGGGACACTTACCGCTCGGGGCGTCGGCAGGAGAACGACGGCGACCGTCCACACGAGCATCGTGGTCCACATGTTGACGACGCGTATCCCGTCGGTGTTTACACGCCGCCGGCGCTTCCCAGCCGGCGGAGGAGACGCGGATGCACCCCCTGCGCTGCTCGTCGCGTCTCGTTGGCGTTACCTACTCGCCACGACGCCGCGGGGTTGCTGCATAGCCACGCACCGTGCGCGATTCTCCCGTCCCGGAAGCGAGCGAGCGAGCGAGCGGACGAACGAACGAACAAACGCGTCGCGCCGGGCGTGCGAACGCCGGTTTGGTATTCGCGGTTTCCGGACCGCGCGGAACAAACTTCGTCGCTGCCTCGCTTCCCACTGTGCACTGCGCGCGAACAGTGCGTTACGATTGGTGATTGGCCGATACCGCGAATATGTCGTCGTCGCGAGAAATGCGATCTCTCTCTCTCACGCGCGGTTCTCACTTTTTTTCTTAATACACACTTGCCGTTGACACACTTTAATTCCAGTATCCGTGGGACGACGATACGCTGAGAGGCTCGCCGGGAAGGGAACGACAACCTTCGCGTCCGTGTTAGGTGGCGAACGATCCTCTCTCTCTCTCTCTCTCTCCCTCTTTCTCTCTTCCTCCTCTTTCTTCTCACCGATGAATCTTCCTCTTCTGTTTACTCAATTCACGAGCGAGACGATCCAGTGAGAGGCGAACGCCGGGGGGGATGGCAAACGAAACTCTCCACTTCGCCAATCGTCGCAACAACGACGAGACGCGCACTGAACGACCGTCGTCGCGCCGCGAGGAATAGTCCCTCGGCAGCACCGCCGTGTCGGAGAAGGGCGGAAGGGTCGAGGGGCAAGGAAGAGAGGGGGAACGGCCCGATGGTGAGGGCAAGCTCGGGTGGTGGTGGAACCAAGGATACCCGCTCCGTGTGTGACGAGTCGAAGACGAACGAGAGTCAATGCGCCCGTCGCGCCGGCGGAGGGGAGGCCTTCTCTTTTTGCGACCGGGGTAGGGAGAGGTGAGGAGCGAAGTTCACACACGAGAAGGCACCGCGACGAAAGTCACCGCACCGCGGCCGCGCTAGTACTGACTCCCGCAGCCGCAGAGATGCGCGTCGTGAAAGTATCAAAAGTCCGACCAAAAATCGCCCGTTCGTTTCCTCGTACACACCTGTCTCTTTCTCCCCCTCTTCTTCCTCGAGAATCACCGTACGTTTCTGTCGCGCCACTAATCGGCCACACTAGCGCCACACCGCGACAGCCACGGCACAGTATCGGCGCGAGCGCCACGATAGATGGCGATCTTTCGGGTCCTCTTCCTCCCTCACTCGTCGACAGCAGCGAACTACTCCCGCGCAATTACGATGCGTGCACACGCGTGCGCGCGACCCTGTGGGTAAGCGACCCGCGCGTGCTCGTCACGGAGTGCAACCCTCGACTGGAGGTAGCAAGGCCGGGAGCACCCCTACTTATAATTGTGGTCCCGCCGGTTCCCCTCCGGGGTTGAGTTGTGCCCTGCGACCGAATCAGAGGGGTGGTGAGTGGCGGCTGCGCGACGCGTGGACTAGGGGGAGCGGTAGGGCGAGAGGGGACAGCGCGAAGAGGCAGCTGCAGGCCGGCTGCACGCGCCCACCCCCACCACCGCGCGACACCCTAGCAGCCACTCGTGCGGACTTCTTGCCTCGCGGACTCCTCGGGGCGCCTGCTGCTCGCCCCGTTTACCCCCCCNCGGCGGCACGCGCCGTGTACCACCACCTCGCGTGTGACGTCATACCCTTCTTTTTAAGCGTATTACGTTTCTTACGCGCGCGAGAGATCACTCGAATATCGAGGCAATACGCATGTTACGTAATGGCAGGGGAGAAGCTGGTTAACCGGAGTAAGCGAGCTTTTCTCTCAAATTTCCCCGAGAAACACAGATTGCAATGCAGCCATCAGCTGCGTAATCGATTCATTTTTATTCGTTCGGTATATTGCACGCGGACATGTGAGAGATAAGTAACGAGGTGACTATCGGCGCGAGAGTGCCGAGAAATCGACCGGGCGTAATTAAGCGCGACGCACCTGCAACCTACCGAAGCTGAGTGTCTCGTAGAAATATTTAATTTGCCGCGCGAATAATTCACCAAGAGGCATGTCCAGCACCGGCACCGATATTGGTTCGATACACGAGCTGAGATAAATCAGTTCTCGCGGGAAGTCACGCGAGTCGCGCCGAAAGCGATGGGCACATCTGCCGGTGTTTCGCAAATCTCCGCTCGAGTCCAATCGCGATTACTCCGCATTTGCATCGCGCTATTGAAAATCGCTCCTTTTTGCGGATGAACTCGGCTCCTGCGGACTAACGCGACCTGAAATAACCGACTTTCAATGAAACTCCTCGCGTGGTGGCCCCCTAATCTGGATATTTGCCAACTGCCCTAATTCAAGGGTTCACCTTCCTAATACCGTGTAACGTTCGGGCACACGCGCGATCGCGCGTCATCTGCGCTTCCTCCCTTTCATTCTTCCGCTCCTTTCGTGCTCGAGTCAGGTTTAACCAGCGAGTGTGTCCGAGGAAAAAAGATTCGATGTTGCTTTATCACTGTCAGAAAAATCAAAGTCATTTTTTTTATCACTGACACGTACAACTGCGCGCGAATAAAATCTTTCGTTGCGCTCCGAAACAAATATAATGTTTAATGAATGTAGTTGGTAATGAAAAGAATGTTTAATCTTCCCTCGAGATAAGTCTCACAGTTAAATCTGAACATATTTTCTCAATAAGTCTGTTTGATAATGATATATTGCACCGGAATCTTTATTCTGACAGTTGAATTTCATCGTTTTATCTTATCTGCTGTGTATTTTTAGAAATATATCTCGCGATACGAGAATCTATCGTCCTTTTCAAGCTCTTATCTCTGACTTCAGCTGGCAAGGTAGCAAATATCGGGAAAAAATATATTCTAGCTATTCGATCGCACCCTCGGTGATCAATGCGCGAATCACACTTGCCCAACGCCACGAGCTCGTGCTACGCAAGAGCCTGTGACGTCACTCGTTGCAGAACCGGATGGGTGAACCCCGTCTCTCCCGTCCGTGGGGCACCGTATTATGCGGCATACGCGGTGCTATACGGGGTGACAGATTATTATGGCGCACATACTGCTCCCCGGCTAGGCATTGTGCCAGGGATACAATGGCCCGGACCTGTCTCGGCCACGCATCCACGTCCTTCATTGTTAGTTAACGCGAGTCGTCCCTCCTGCTCACCCCTATCTCACCTCGGATTTGCAAGCGTACGCCAGCGTCCTGCCAAGTGCGCGAATGAAAATATAAATTTATCGCCATTAAGAAGGCTCTCTTTAATCGTTTCAGGGGGGAAACAACAATGTTGTCTAACTGACGAGAGAATTGTGAAAGCGCGCGTTTCTTTACGGAGAAGCGAGCGATTATATTTTCTTCTTCTCAATCACGAAGATCGATCCACCGTTACTTCTCGTTACAGTACGGATTATTCGAATAACAAAGTCAAAAAATTCCACAAATATCCCTCGTGACAAAATCGACAACGTGAATCTAAACATGACAAAGTGTATTGATTAAGTGACGGAAATGCATGTGTGATATCACAGTAGGTTGTAAGAATCAGCCGGAGATAAGAGAAAAATGGGGATACGGGATGAGAAAGAAAGAACAAAGCCGTCGTCGATTTTACCGGTGCAACGGCAAGACCGGTAAAATCACGGTCGCGTAATCAGGTAAACAGCGTGGTGATAAAGTGTCGCCTCGCAGAAAGAAGCCTTTGTTGTTTTCGCCGCATCGTCAGGGTGAGAGGAGAAAGAGGGGCACCGTCGTGATGCCCGTGGTTGTACAGTGTACTTCCGGTCACGAGGTGGTTCAACAGGTCAGACCAACGGGGGAGCCAGATGAAACCACTTCCGGCGTGCCCCCTCTTTTTCCCCCCTTTTTTAGCACCACTCGTTTGTATCTTTCTCTCTTCTTCTCTCTTTATTAGGTTTTTATTTTGCTTCTCTCCGTGTCTAAAGAAGCCTAAATTGACAGACGCATTTTGAAAAACGATTTATCGTGAGTCCTTTTAATATATAATACGAACTTGAAGCTGAAGTTGAAATGCAAGAGAGTAAAGTCTATTTGACCGCCGTGTTACGGTCGAAAAATCTGCGCTTACATTCATACGCTCGTACATACGCGAAGGAACGAGCGTCACGCGACTCCCTTCGCGCTACCTTCGCTCTTTCATTCATACGCAACGCGAGAGTTTACGTGCGCGAGACCGCAACGCGCGGTCGAGACCATATGCGCTGGTATGCGTGCACTTTCTTGCAAGAGAGCGGCACGAAGGGAAAAGAGAGAACTCAATGAACCACCGTCGGGGGTTGCACTTCCGCCGGGTCGCGACAGAGTCTCGCTGCGTTTCGCCCACGTTAACGCGAGAACTCGCGAAATCTCTCGCGATTTAATTCGCCGAATTTTTTACTCCTCACATCTGCCGGCGAAAGCCGCGCTTAATTACCTTCATTCGTTACGCGAAAGCAAAATATGTTAATTCGCGAATATTATCGAGTTTAATCTTGGGCTGACGGCGACAGTTGCTTCACGCGCCCGTCCCCATGAAGATACCGCCGCAGCTGAGCCGCCGTCGATCTTAATCGAGCGTTGTGAATTTTGTGCGACGATTATGCCGACACCCGTACGATTCCGTTCCGCCCGAAGAGATTCAACGAATTTGGGGCTCTTTGTTTCCAACAACACTTCGATGCATTAATGAAGCTATCAGTCCGGAGATTAGAGAGCTACGTAAGACCGCTACGTTGCCCGAATGATACCATCACGGGACAAAAATAATTGACACAGCAAATGCGACGCAACGGAGATGCAACGGGGATGGATTTTGAGTGGACGATCTCTCACGCCGGGATTGCATCTCGGCAGGGTGTCCCGCGACGATAAAATTCGTTGGATACCAACAACCGGGCGAGCTGGGAAAGTAAACACGGAAAAGGATTAAGTCGAGTGCTTGCGAATCAAACAAACCGTTGGCCGCTTTTTCGGCTGTGAGAACTCAGGCGCCCGTGCAAACGGAATATATATCCGTCCGAGCGGGAACCACATCGCAGGGAGAGCGCGTGTTCCCACTCCTTTTTTCCTTCCTTTCTTTCTTCCGGTTTCTATCTGGCACTCGTTCGCCGCACCGGTATGAAATCGCGCGGATCCACCTGTCGTCGTGTAAAGTTTTCTCGGAAGGCCGCCTCGAAAGACTGGTAGTTAATGAACTTGGGAACCTCGGGGATAGGACTGTGAAATTCTCAGCGGTAATCTAACTCGGCGGTTTTGGCGCCAGAAGTATCCACGGAGACGGCCGAAAATAACTGTTTTGTAAATGGGTCGCGTTTTACGGCCAAATGAGATTTTGTCGCGTATAGCGGCGAAAAAAATTGTACTTGCCTCTATCAAACGAAACTCTATTTTATATTTCTACTCCGTTCTCTTCGTACGAAAGCAATCCCGGCTGATTGAATCGTTTGATGAATCAGCGAAAAACGCTCTTTCTTTCCGCCCGCGATACCGCCTCCCAATTATCGCAGCCGCGCCGCGAGCGGCCTACGTGACGAAAAATGCGAGAGCGTATTTACGGCGGCTTAACGTGGGCGCGTCGTCGACGTGATTCACGTAATGACTCGTAATTCTCCGGCGGATTCACTTAATACTATTGTGCGGTTTCCGAGCAATTGGTAAAGATTCACCGAGGGTCGGCTGGGGCTTTTTGGTAGCGGGCAGTCCCTCGGGGCGTAAGTGGACGCACGTATTTCTCGACTCCACCTGGAAAGAGCCGAGTTTCTTAATCACGATCCCATCGCAGCTGTCAATATAGAACGTTCCAGATTGCCTCGCGAAGGAGAATCGCCTTTATTTTCAATCACGACGGAGCGACTGTCGCCAAACTGGACTGTGAGCTTTGGTTCATGATATTGACGCAATGCCATCATTCCTCGAGAGATATTTCCGAGCGGATCGACGTTGAAACTCGCAACGAGACAGAAAAGAAGAATTTCAACGTTATTTTGATCACTCTCTTTTATTCTCCACGGAGATTAAAGTTTGATTGATTTAACGCGACAATGTAATCAAACGCTTTGAAGGGAACGGAAGTTTTATTTCACTCAGCCAAAACGCGTTTGGTTCGTTTTTCGTCACCTTAAATCAACCGATCTTTTTCTCTAGAGCCGAAACCTCGATGATTTACGCTTCGAACAATTGTGAAAACAACATGTAATAAGTAAATATCGAAGAAAAAAATGTCAGATCGCATCTCGAAACTAAAGTCCGGGACGAGCGAGTCCGCGGTGGCGGGGCGCAAAAGGATACCGGGGCCTCTTCTTCGGGACACGTGGTGGTGGGGACGCGGCACGCGTGCCACGTGTCCGAACTCAGCCGAAGGGCGACGGGCGCGCACGAGGCGCCTGATACGAGTGATAATAATCTCTCTCTCTCTTTCTCTCTCGGAATGACCCCGCCAGGTTCGCTGCCCCCACCACGACGGACCCAACGCGATACGTGATCGGCTGTTGCAGCTGCTGTTTCTCCCTGTCAGGCCGGCGGACCTTCTTTCTTTCTCTCTTCCTTCCGTTCTCCCGACTCCATTTCGTTGTCCTTCCTGCGATACGGCTCGATTTCGTCCTGCACAACGTCCGTGGTAGCTTCCTGAGCTCGCACGCTTCCCGCCGCTAAATCGTTATCGGCCGCTGGCGATATGATTTCGTAACGAAGAGAAGAACGAATAAACTAAATGCTAAATTAAAACGTTACTTATGCAGCTACAAATTCGCGGTCGTAAAGTGAATTTCCCACGCTCAGAATCGGATGTCATAACCAACGTCTGAGAAATAGAGCGCGTCGATGAGCATAGCTAGACCAAATGATTGATCGATTTGACAATAAAGAATCGGCCAGGGTCACTCTCCGCTCTCGATCCGACAAACAGACAGGGACATCATCATTGTCTATGTTCACGCAAAGTCCCTTCCCCCTGGTCACAAATGGAGGAGAGACGACAATAGGTGCTCGAGAGGCCGAGGGTGGAAAAGCTCGCGATTTGCATCTGACTGCAACGTGCACGTCTACCTGGTCACCCGGTCCCGTAAGCGAGAGAAAGAGGGAGGGTGGCAGGGGGGTTCGAGAAAAAGGAGGATCAAGGCGAGAAAGAAGCATCTGTTCCTGGGTTTTCTTTGGCTAAAAGGCCCTGCGGGAGTGGTACAACGGGAAAAGAAGACGAGGAGAAGGCTTCGGGAGGAGTGGGACAGCCTGCGGGAGAAGCCTGCTGCTGCTTCTTCTTAAAACGAAACGCGTCCTCAGGCGAAGAGAGGTCTCGTTCGAAAGAACGAGAGAGAGAGAGAGAGAGGGGGGAAGGGGAGGGGCGATGCGAAGCACCGGTATGACTTTAGAAAAGCTTTTCCTAATACGCAGCTGCCGTCGAGGTTCATAGGAAACTAATTGCTCCTTCGAAAAGAAACTATCGAGGCGCGTCTCGACGAGCGAGGAGGCGGCCGAAAATTGCAGCTTTTGCGCAGCCTGTTAGGTCGATACCGAGCGTTCTGTAATTGCCGGTGTACCCGGAGAATAGGTAATCTCCCGACATGGAGTAAATGTTAATGAGCAGCCTTTACGACGGTGATGAGTCAGGGCTCGCGTAAGTACTCGGAAATCCAATGGCGTGCGCTGTCACTGGGAACATGAGGTGTCTTATCTTCGGCTCCGAAGACTGATTCCCATCTGCTCTCGCACCATATTCCCGGAAAATACCAAACGGAAGCGAGGATAATATGACGGCCGGTCCGGATGAGCCTTCTTCTTAATATTCGAACACGGAATTGAGAGATTTAACATGGCGACGAGAATCTTTCTCGCTGCGGACGATACGGCGCGCCGCGCTTTGTGATTTCGCGCGGCCGACGTCCCACCTTAAACGCGCGTTCTACGCACTCCCATTAGTGCGATGAATTCGCGTCACGTATGCGCCGCGTGTGGGAACCGAGGAACACAATGCGGTTGTACGCGCGTTCACAGTTGCGACGGGCCGTCTATTGTCATGGTAAAAACAGCCGATACGTACGTTCTGTCGCCTTAATCGCCGGTACCGTCCCGCATACGGGGTGTCTCTGTCCGAACAGTGGGATCGCTGTATATTTCGCCAAAGCAATAAAACTATAATCGCCCGTTACCCTATCAGTCCGACGATTCGGACATTGTTTTTTCATTGATCGAGAAAACGACCGTGCGAGCGCCGAATTGTTTTTCGAAGATCGAGATTCATCCACACTGCGCGTTGAAAAGCGTGAAGTTGGTGGATTATAAAAAACAGGACACGGTGTACGTGGGACGCGCGCCCATGCGCGGTGCGTGTAAAAGTATAAACTTGGCATTACGTATGAGCGCCACCGACGACGTCGACTTTCCCAAAGTCGGGTCTTTCGAGGTAAACGGCCTGTCTACCCCTTCCTTACGTCGGTAGCCGCGTGTATTTTACGTGTACGCTGAAGAATGCCGCTTCGTTTTCAAAGGCAAAAGCTCCCGCTGAAAGCGCGACGTCTTTATCTCTCCCACGCTCCGAACAATTCCCACTTACGGACTATCGCATATTTTCGGAGAAGCTGTGGCAAAACTATTTACATAAAAAACGCCCGGACCTTCTCTCAACGATCATTGGAACTTGTTGCCTTGAAAGTATCATTTATACGGAGGTATGCGTAATAATTCGGTTAAAACTACCGTTTACGCCCGGAAATGAATCCAATACCCCAGATGGCCCAGACCGACGGGAATGCCGCTCATCCACGAAATCTATTATCCCCGACTCGGTGATATTGCGGGGGATCGACGAGACGAACGAGGCGTGGAAGTGATCTGGCGTGTTCTTTCATTAGCGGGTATTCGAATCCATTTAGCGAAACTGACCATCTGACGCGCAGCAACGAACCGTATTCGTTGATCACGCTCGCACGCTTCTCACCACCCTGCGATCACTCGTCGAGATACATCAGTTCTTAATTAACTTTAAACGGAATCGGCCGTCGCTGACACTCGATTAATCGATTCGTCGAAACGAGAAACGGATGGAAGCTGCAGGCGACCGAGAGACAAACAGGAAGTCAACACCCGACGTTTCGCAGACTCACGACAAAGCTCGGCGCGAACAAGAGAACTTCGCTCCGTGACTTCTCTCCTTCTCCCTTTCGCTCTTCATTCGATGATTTTGTTTGCGCGTCGAGAAGTTCCGGTTAAACAGAAGATGCTCGGTTGACAATGGCTCGGCCGACCGAAGAGACGAAGCGCGGAAGGAAACGAAGTCTGCGCAGCTTTTATTTCGACCGCGAAGTAAGTACAAACGGAACTTCGTTTCCCCGCGTCTCACTTTCTGAATGGCCCCGCGAAATTCCGGAAGTTCCCGATCGTCAAAGAACCGAATCAGTCGAGGGAGTCCGAAACCAAGAGAAGACAGAGGAGACCCGAGAGGTCTTTCTCTCCTGCCTTTTCCTTCGGCGAGCCGTCGCTTTTCGTGGAACGACATCGAGAAGGGAGCAACAACAACACGTGCGCCACGTGAGAGTGGGACAAGGTGGTTGTGTGTATCCCTAGCCCTCAATATAGCGGAAGCCAAGGTGGTTCCAGCCTCCCCGTACGGGCCACTTCCGCCCACTACCTCTCGACATCTCCTTCTGATTCACGTACGCACCTTTCTCGCCATCCCTCCATATGTATCTCCATCCACTATAATATCCTACTCTTTGTGCTCCACCTCTCTCTCGACCTCAATCCTCGCTCTTCCGTACAGGCGATTGCCGAAATCTCTTCACCCTCGTCCGATTTTCTCTCGACGCCACAAGCGGTGTTTACGCGATTGTCGGTGTGTAAAAGACTCGAAAGGAAATGGGAGGAAGAAGATAATAGCTATCGTTTGAACTTGAAACTTTGCGTTATCATAATTGCTAAATAAAATGCCAATTGTAATAAAATTGTTAATTATAATTTTTAGAAAAAAAATAATTACTTCTTATTGTGAACATTTTATTTATAATTATTTTTCAATATATAAAAATACAAAAATATTTTCCTTATATGAAAAAAAATTAGAAATAAAATAAATTATTATAGAAAAAATATTATTATAAAAAAATATATGGAAAAATCGTAAGATAATCCAGAGGATCTACGTTTATACAAATATGAAGGATATCATAAAACAACAAATTTAAGCAGAGATGTCTTATGTTTCATTAAATATTAATTAAATTAATCCGCTCCAAACGTGTTTCTCATTGGATCTAAAAATGTGTGGCATAATAACTTTATGCCACACATTTTTAGATCCAATGAATAATAACTTTATGCCACACATTTTTAGATCCAATGAGGAACACGTTTGGAGCGGATGTTACGATATAGGCGATACCGATCGATCTGATACATTAGCGCGGCAAGATTTCTTCGGGCGATCGATAGTAAATCAAAACAAAACCCCTTATATCGAAGCTTGATATCGCTCGTTCGCTGCAACTTTCACGGATCGTGGGGCGTGTAATCGCCATCCGATCGAGATCCATGAATCTGCGCGTTGTACTGCGTCTACCCGAGGACTCCGTTCCGCAGATTGTACCATAAGGATACTGCCTGACGAAAAAGAAGCCGAGGATAGCTCGGAGAATAATAAAAGAGATTCCCCGACAGCCGGTGGTTGTGCGCACCAGAAGGTACGTCTGTTTAGTGGACGGAGACCACCAGATACTTAACTCGTGGATCGGAGAACGAGAGGAGGAACAAAATTCGGAGGATCACGTGGGAAACATCGGGCGAAATTTGACCGCGCTAATTACGAGGCGAAAAGAGCACTGATAATCTGATCGGTGCATTTTTCAGTAATTGAAAGACTTTCGGATAATAAACTACTCTCGATGCGCAGTGGTAGCCTCGATAATCAAATTCCTGCTTGATCAAAATCGCGCTCGTCGGAGCAACGCCAAACTTCAACTTTGACTCGGAGAAGAAAGTAGGTGGACCGGGAGAGAAGATTCAGACGTATCGACGACGAGATTGAGCAAGGCCAGATGCGAGATGTGCAGACGGAACGGAAGGAAGCACTTTTTATTATTTTTGTTGCGCGTCTCTTTTCAAGCCCTTGGGAGCGAACGAGAGGGCAGGAGGGGAGGTAGAGAGAGAGGAAGCAAAACGGCTCCCGGTGGATATGCGAGGCCTATGAACGAGGGAGGCAGGAGCTTCCTGTCCCGCATTCGAATGTAAGATCGCGTCGCTGTCACGTGTGCGCGCAAATGACACGAGGGAGAGAGACGTGCGTTTGCGCGTGCGTGCACGACGCACAATGAGAGACTTTTACGTGCCGGATTAGTTCCCCTCGGATTTAATCTCTCTGTTTGAACAGGAACTTGAACAATTAATAATGAGACCTTCACAGAATGCACGGCCTTTCATCCCGCGGGACAGGATGTCGCCGTGATCGTCGTCATCGTAGTCGTCTTCGTCGTTTATCGAAACGCCTCGCATCTGCGATCGTTCGGAATCACTGCGTCGACTTTTTGCACGAGCAACCCCCCTCGTCGGGAGCCACTTCTTCCACTCGAATAACGGTGGGTCCGAAAATTTTTTTGAAGATTGGAAAATCGTGACCTGAATATCTTCTCGAGCATAAGCTGCGAGACGAGTTGAGGAATATCGGTGAATTCATTCACAGAAGCGTCGACGAAGTCTGGATAGACATCGTGAGGTATGCGCAAATTACCGCCGTCTATCGACGGAGGCAATTAATCTCTCACCTGTTAACGAGCGGCGTAACAAGTCGGTGATACGATCGCGGAAGGAAACTAAAAGGGGAACCACAACGAGGTGACGAAAGTCCACACTATGAGGGGTCCCAACCGAAACGTTTATTTTGACGGTCCGTCTATTGTCTACGATTTCTCTCGCAAACATTGCAAAGAGTCGTTCCGCGTTAGACCGTCCCGAAGAGAAAGAGAGAGCCACCAGGGAGTCGGAGGGAACGAGCTCCCACGGACGAGGAAGGACCGGGGCAGAAGCCAGCGACGGCCACGGGGCAAGAAGAAGAAGAAGCTGCAGCCGCTTTTTGGGGCCCCTTCAGCTCTCTCAGCTGCCGGACCTTCCCACGCTGCGCGTATGCACCTACCCACCTTACTACCTGACTCGTGCGCGCGTGTGCGTGCATGCAACAGACGTAAACGCGAAGCAGCGGGCGCGAGCGACGCACATGCGTCTACTAAACCGGGCCCGTTTTATAACCAGGTCAGCGAGCACCACCGTGCTTCTCCTTCTTTTTCCTGCTTCTTACGTCGCTTCTTCCCCAGCGAGGGAAATTAGACGTCCACTTCTTTGTACTCGCGTTGCGTTTTCACGGCCAGGTCGCACAATTTTCGCGCGACTATCGATCGACGTTTCTCGTTGTATCAGGGGATGAGTCGCCTTTCATTATAATCACCAATTATTTCCCCGCTGACGAGTTCCCGGGATTATCGCGCACGGATATCGTGATACAGTCCATTACTCTGTTATTAGCGTGGCCTCGGAAAAGTGTGATCGCTTTATCACTCGGACGTTATTACTTCCTTATTCGCATTCGGGCGCGATCACGAGGAATCGAAGTGAAAAATGTTTATAAGCGTTCCGGTACGGGCATTACGCACGCGAATTCGCGCGCGGGATCGATGCTCACCTGCTGCATACATACCGAGCTACCTGCGCGCGCGAACCGGCTCATCTGTTCCCTCTGGAGACCGGTGTCTGTGAAGAAGTGCAATCTGGCATCGGTTATGGATTCGGCGGAGCGTGAACGCGAGCGCCGAACATTTCGACGAGGGAGATCGTAAAAATACAGATTTTATCGATCTGTTTTCGGCTAAGAAGCACGGAAGAGAAAGATTAGCTGCAGTGTAAGCAATTTTAATTGCCACAGTAGCAAACTCTTTTGCTGCAATGAAAATTGCTCACGCTGCTGTGTCTATCCATATGTCACAACTGATTTAGCTACTGAAGTAAATGTGTCGGAAAAAATGTCTCTTTCAAGAGGGACGCAAAGCAGAAGTCTACCTCGAGTAAAACACGATATCTCGACAGGTATCTCGCGAGAGAATTTCCAGAATATTACTGAAATTCTAGACTATTTTCGGAGAAGAAAAAGTAAAGAGAAGCGCGTCAACTCCCTTCTGCAGGAGGAAGCTCCGTTGAGTATCCCGACGAGAGACGCGAGGGGTTGCGCGAGAGGGTGAATTTCCAGATATCTCTTCTTCTCCTTTTCCTTCTTTTTTTAGACATTACAGCGCGCACAGGATGCGTATACGTGTCGTCGAGGTAAGCGCGTCGCGAACGGGTGCTCTTCGCATCAGCCGACGAAGATCCTTTCGCAGGGCTCGGTGCTGCTCCCACGCCCAAACGCTTCACGATAATGTAATTCCTTTTAACCCCGCTGAACCTCGAAAACCGTGGGACGCTGCGGCTGCCGGTGCAGTTTGGACCCGCGAGCAAGCTGCATCTCCCTCTCCTGCCCTTTCCCAACCCACCCTCGTTGCACCGTCATCATTGGCGATTTTTCTAGCGACTTCTCTCAATTCCGACGTGCGTGATGTTCCGCATATGGCACGCGTTAAAAACCGATAACTTTTCACTCACAAAAAGTAGCTAATCGGATGGATATATACGTATGAGTTCACGCTTACGAGTGCGCGATTTTTCCCGGGTACCCCGTACTTGATTTTGCGATAACGCGGAGGGAAAATCGTTTTCTTTCGTGCGGTCGAGAGAAAGAAAAATACCGGACAATGGGGGATTCTCGTCAATTGTGTGTAACGTTCAGGGAGACGGCTAATTGCCGTCGAGAAACGAAAGTTTCGGCTCGGTCCGAAACATTACGCTTGTTAGAAAGCCGCCCCGGCATAACTCATGTTTACCGAGAGGAATCGATTTCTCGATTGGCGCTCACGGCGTTTTGCGGCCAATTATCTACCGCTTAATTCTCACTTAGTTAATTTCTCACTGCGTCTTAAGAGCATGAGAAAGAAGAGAGCTTGGCGCTCTTCTCCACAATTCTCTCGCGTTTTCCCGATCGGAAAACGATACTCTCGATATCACGAACGGATTCGTGACATTCCGTCGTCTTCGGAGAGATAAGCGATCGCGTGTAATTTTTGTGATTGTCGTAGAAATACCCGAATTCGGCGACGTCGCAGTTGGGAGACGTCAAGCGCGTCGGTGGCGACGTCGCGGCGCGGGATTTCTAAAATTACGTCGCTGTCACCCGAATCACCGTTTTCGCCGATACACACGTATATATACATCCCGAAGCTCCTCCGTGCGTGCATCGCCATGTGCGCCTCACGAAAATATCTGGCAAGGAAGGCGCGGTTGCATCACCTGCGCAAACTGTAGATACGCTACTGTTACGAAAGTACGTCGTGCGCGAGTTTTCTGCCGGTCCTGCTGGACTGTTTCTCTCCCCGGGCTTCGTCGGGCTCATCCATCTCCGGTGATAATACGATCGCGGGGTGGGGGTACGCGAGCGAGAGTATAAACAACTTTCCAATGGTACAAACGGAGCAGCTGTGAAAGCAGAAACTTTTTAACTTCTCCGGTAAACGTAATAAGGGGAGCCGCGTATACAATGTTTATTCGCCAAGTAACGCGATGGGTTTCGGCGGCGAGGACGGAGGAGGTGGCCTGATAAGCAGGCGGATCGATAAGAAGCTTCTTTTCGGCTGCTAAAAAATATTCGTAATAAGTTTGTAAGAGCAACGAAAGATTATTATATTACACAATTAACGAATCCGAAATGATAATAATCGCAGTCCTCGACAATTCGCGCATACTGCCAGTCCCAATTACTTTTCAATAGGGGTTAATAAAGCATAAAACCGCTGCGTGCGACGCGCTTTCACCAATTTCCTAACTTTCGTCCGATCGCTCGCTTTAAATTGGAACTAATTGCCGAATGCATCTGCCGCCGTTCCGTATAGGGGGCATATCTGCATATTTCACTTTATTTCACCGTAATCGCAATGACAGCCGCATACCTGTTCGTCAAGTACCGAAAGAATGTGAGCTCGTTGCTCCCCATCCCCCTCTTTCCTTCTCACCTTTCTTGCGTACCATTAACGCGGTTTGTCCATGACGCTGGACACCCCGTCGTCACAAATAAAAGAGCCCACCGGTAGGTACGCAATATTTCAAGCACTGTTACAACTATATCACCGAAAACAGACATCTTTTCCATGTAAACTACCATGGTGTATTCGGTAAACGTTCGTGACGAATGCGCATGAAAGATGAAGAGCCAGACCACTAAGAAGAAGACCGCTGTCCAAGCAAATTTTTCCGCTGTCTAAACAAATGTTATTTTGCTGTCACTATATTGACAAACATTTGCTGTTCTAGCAACATTTGTTTTCTTCGTGCGGTACAAAGGCGCCATCGTAATAGCGACGTTATTTTTCTAAAACAGAGAACGACGTTTCAAGCTCTCTAAGACTGTAATCATCAAACAGTCACGATTTTTTCATACATCTGCAATTATTTCTTTGTAAAGATTCTTTCAACAAATAAGAGACCGAAAGAGAGAAAAAGAGGGAGGCGTTGTTTTTCCCTTAATAGACAAACAGACGTTGCCAATCAACGTAAATATCAACTTCAAACAGGACACGTAATTCTAGGCTAATCTGATCACCTCTTCGATAGGCGGTAGGGTCGAGACCTTCCTACCCGCGCGTCCGTTAATTTCGACTGCCGGCGTGAAAGCTCGACATTAAGCGAATTAGTGCGGACGCAAAAAGCGATACGCGCACGTGGTGGCGGCGTGATACGACCCATCGACCGTGTGTCGAGCAGAAAACGATCACAGCGAAGACGAAGACGAGGAAGACGAAAAGGTCTCGTTGAGGGAGTGGGGACGAACGAGCACGCCTTCTGCGTGCGCGCGAAGGAGAGGAGGCTCGTGCAGGAGTAGCAGAAAGGACGAGAAGGAAGCGGAGGTGCAGATGGTGGAAATCTCGGGGAATAAAGCCGGAGAAGTGGCGTAGTAGCCAGAGAGAAAGAGAGCGAAGGAACCACAGCCCCTAGAAGGAGGAGGAGGGAAGAAGGTTTCCTTTTTTCGGACTTTTTTTTTTTCGAAGACGCCGATGGGGAGAGAGACACGGAAGGTGAGTAGCACCTGGTGGTTGTCAGGGCCGGTGGTAGTGACGGTGCCTTCTGGTGGTAGTGTCAGTGGTGATGATGGTAGTAGTGCTTGATGGACGATGCAACAGATGCTCCGAAATGCCTTTTCGCATGTGCTAGGTGATGTTGGGAATTCGTGACGCTGGAATTCGAGATCGAGTCGATCGATTGCGAACGAGGACCGCGCGACACGATGAACCTGATGTCGCGTCAGTAAGCTCCCGCGAGGGACGTTTGGCATCGGGAGGATCGCCACGGGAAGAGAAACGGCCTTAAAGACCTCGTTTGCGTTTAAATGAATCATATCACACGACTATGTACGTCCTGTGGGAAAATTATTCCCTCTGATAAAAATAAAATATTCCCGGGAGTCAAGCCGAGAACGAAACTTCGCACCTTCCCAGATGAATCATAAAATATCCGGACAATAATGTGTCCCGAGAGATGTCCCACGAGATAATTTTATATACCGATATCTGGTTACGAATGTTTCTCAGTCACTAACTTTCTCCAAAGTTAACACGAACGACAACTCACTGGGCCGTTAAAGCGGTAAAAAAAAAGGATCGTTATTTTCCTAAAGTTTCTCACCCGACTTGGCGGACGGATGTACATTAGAAAAAAAAAAGAAAAGAGAAAGACGGTAAGAAAGATAGAAAAAAGGGGAGAAAAAGAACGAGAGAAACGGGAAGATCGTAAAAGTATGCGGCGACGGTGTTCCACTTCCCGGACGAAAAGGATTGCCAGGATTCCCCAGCACCCTCTCTCGCGCTGCGCGCCGTCTGGCGTCGAGAATAACTCTCTCTCCGGGGCTTAATAAAAGGAAGGAAGGGTTGCGGGATCCTCCTGTTCCTGGCATGACGCAAGATTTAGTGAAGCTCCTTCCCTACCCCTTTCGCTCCCTCGCGTTCTCAGCAGCCCCCGGTCGTGTTCCTCTTTCTCCTCCGCCGCCGACGAAGGAGAAGACCGCGCGCGAGAAGCGGCTCGAGCGAGTAGGAGGTGGGAGGTGGAGACCTTCTGTCAGCCCAGAAGGTCTCGCGGGGTGAAATCCTCGGTAGCAGAAGGAGTCAGTCGTGTAGCGGGGACCGATTGAGTAGCAACGATTGAACGGACCGGCCGGCTGGCAAACCCTCTTCCTCGCATCGCGATTCCTTCGAAATCTGTTCTATTCCGGACTCCTGGCCGAATCCTTTCTTCCGGTCCCCGACATCTGTCTGCGTTAATCTTGCGAGGAAAGAATCGCGAGGCCGATCAGAATGTCGAGGCATGCATTCCGTTACACGGGGCTTCTTAAAGACCGACGCTTCTCACGCCTTCACTCTCTTCAGATTTTAATTCGCGATTGGCCACAGAAGGGTTGCATGAGCTACCATGTATGCTTCGTTCGAAAGATTTGTGCGTCGTAATACGGTAGGATATTGTAGACGGTTTTTTATCCATCTATTTGCGAATCAAACATTTTAAATATGAAGTGATGTTGTTAAATATATGTATTATTTTCACTTAAATATACTCTCTGTCCAGGCTCGTCATATTTCATCAAAGAGTGCCAAAGAAACGTTATTATTAAACCGGTTCTGCACGTTGGCAATTATATTGATCACGTATGTTGGACGAATGTAACACATACGTGATAATATAAATATAACATAAGTGATTAATATAATTTCTGATGTTGACCGATAGGATTATGACCGCGTGATTTTAGTGCGCAGCTTTAAATATAGTACATTTATCGGTATTACCTTGAATGCGAACCTGTGATCGGGCTGTCTCGCATGTAAATAGTGGCAAGGCGAGGAGCGCAGGAGACGCGGTGGTATAGAGAATAAGGAACAGCTGCGAGACACCCTAAAAAGCACGGAGAATCTTTTGAATCACTGCCCTTCCTCTCCTGCTCTTCTCCGATCTTCTTCATCGGCGCGACGATTAACTCGCAACGGTCGTTTCAATGCCGAGGAATATGGTTGCGCAGCCAAGGAAAATATGACCGCATTATAACGTTCGCCTGCAGTTGCAGACGAAACTAATAACCGTCTTAAAGTTGAGCTACTTGTGACTAAACGTTTTGATTCGTCCACTTTGAAATAATAACAAGTACCAACTATGGCCGATTTTGTTCCTCAAACGAAGACGGAAATAATAATGGAGAATTCGTCTTGATCCTTTTTGCCGATTGACGCGAAAATAAAAGAAGCTTTCGTTCGACAATCGTGCAAAACGGGCGAAAGCGCACCCTCGGACGACGCGATGAGTCTCAGTGTAACCGAACACCGAGCGACGATATTCCTGACACGTTATAATATTCGCACGTGCACATCCATACCTGCGACGCGTCCCATAGTGACCTCTTCGAATCGAACTGTCCTCTCCAAACAGCTCACCCCGCGTATTTACCTGCGATGTCGCAACGGTCGTTCCGGCACATGGACTCGACGAGGGGCAAGAAATCACGCGCCGAAGCAGACCCAACGAGGAAGAAAGATCAAACGTTACGTTATATCTTCTCCCTTCGCACTTACGCCATTATACATATCGCAGGGGTGATGATACGCCGCCCGTTAAGCGTGAAAATGGCAGACTGACGATGCAAGAAAGTTAATCGCGCGCGAACGAGCCGTAAGATGTTGGCCTCTCGTTCCTCAATTTGCGACGATCTTAAGTACGCTGGACGAGACACAATTACGGACTATTAGCGGGCCTCGATACGGGCCGTAATTCACGGTTCCGCTTTAATAATCGCACCGGGATGTCTCCGCAGACTTGCACTCGGCGAAACGAACACGTGCTTATACAGGGTGTCTATCACCGCGTTAAATTTGCACGTAAGAATGTAATGTGCAAACTCTGTCGAAGCGCCGGGGGGATGAAAAGTAGGGAGATCTCCGCGTGTGGGTCCTCTCGCGAGAGCGATCGCGCTGGAACCTCCGCTCGCGTTTCGACGGAATCTTCTAGATGTCGTATTACGCAAAATGACACGCACCCATCAATCGAGGAATCTGTCGAATATCGCACCGAACACCCTGTGTATTCGCGTCGACACGCGTCTGCAATTATGCGGAAACGATCGGCTAGCGTGCATCGAACCGTAGTTATTAACCGATCGTCCAACAGGTGCAACGAGCCAACACACAGGCTGCAACACTGTATCCGACACACGGGCTCATTACGCGGGAAAGTTGGTGTGTTGGAACGCTCGCACTCGCTCCAGAAAGCCGAGACGAAAGTAGCTCCTGCGCGCGTCTAATCGCTCGACAATTTAGCAATTTCAAGTGAGGATACGCGCGCGCGTGCCCGTCCCCGCAGCTGGATCGCGCGCATGCAGAAGTGCCACTTCGGGATCCATTTAGGATTTCGCTCACCGCGCCTCCTTGGATATCTTTAATTACGTACGTCACGAAACGTCCCTGGTTAACAGTCCTATTATCTGGACGAAGAAAACGCTTGCTTTTAACGAAATCGCGGTGAATGCAACATTAAATATACATATAATTTATAAATGTGACATATATTTTAATAAAACCGAAATATGTAGATATATTCGTCACGTTTTCCCCCTGTAGAAACGAGACGTTTGGAATCCGCTTACTAGAAACGGGAAATAAAGAAAAGAAGGGAAGAATAAGGACAATCCGAACTTTACATTTGCTATTCTACGCGCGTTCAGTCAATTCGACAATAATCGGCTTACGTTCGTTCCAGAGAGGAATCACCGCTTTGCCCTTTTCAATCTTCTCTCTCTTTTTTTATCCTAACCTACAAACGAAAAATCGATTGAGCTAAACTTTCGGCCCCTGCAGCAGGAAGTCGTGCGTCAGTGCGATTTTCAGATTAATTAATCGGTTTCGCGCACCCCGGAAATTTTACGATCTCCCACTTTTGTGCTTCTCTCTTTCTCGAGCCGTGTTTCTTCGGACAGCGAAATCGATTATGTTTTTATCGCTATTTCATCCCCTTCGCCTCCCTTTCGGGAACAGAGACCCGACTATAATAATCGCTACCGAGGCAAGGATGAACAGCTGCCCCTGCCTTCGACGAGGGTTTCCTCGAGGTCGGAAGGAAATGAAAAAAGAGGGGGAGAAAGAAGGAAGAATGATAAAACGCTGCCGCGACGGAAATAGACCGCACGGATTCTCATAAAATAACGTTAAGAGAGCTCGGAATATTGTTTTAAAGCCGCTGCAATCTCGTAAAAGTTTTATCAATTTCGCCATGTCTCACTGTGCATTCAATTGCAACTTCCATCCGCGTAAAAACGTAGGAGCTCGCTCGTGGCGCCGTAATTTCACCTCGCCCGAGTGTTTAATCGCTGTCAATACCCACGATAAACCTCGAAAGGTGATATTTCGCGATTAAAATAAACAAGAAAAGGAGCTCTCTCGCAAATTTTCCCCTTTCTCCTTTTTTCCTCTCCTATCTTGCGAGCACGTTCCGTGAACGAGCGAGAAAAATGACGTTCGTGCGAAAAACTCGCAGCGCAAAAATCATTGTGGGGTGTCATTGTAAGGCCGCGAGGAGTCAGCGAGAGGCCGGCTAATGAGAGAATGTATCTCAGTCGTTTTTCTTTCGCGGGTTCGATAGCGAGCACGCGGTCCTCCCGACTTTAATCGACGATCCGGAGGTTAATTCCGTCGAAAATGTAGCGGGCACCGGCGAGAAAGCAAGAATGACGGGTAGCCGCGGTACTTTTGAGCACGTGGCACCTGCCGGCACCGTTATCCACCTCGTTAATTCAGGAGGTTCTAACGAATCGAGACCATTTCCCGAAACTGGTGAGACCGGCGAGCTTGAAATATTCGCGCGACCGACGCGTTACGCGCTCGCGTGAATTAATTACTTTAATTAGCGCTTTACTCATCGCGGCGGTGCCGATAACCGGCGGGCGTTTTCGTGGCTTTTATTGTAAAAGAGAATTACGGAAATACCAAACGCACCAAGTTGTTCGCTCGGTCGAAGCGGCACGAAATCAATGCACCCCCAATGTGTCGTTCTGACTTGCGGCGCTTCAGCACCGGAGGCTCCCGGGTTTCCCCGAAGAAAAAAGATCATGCAAATGATGGAACCGTATCGCTCGATTAGACGGAGATAAGAACGCGATCGTTCTAAAATTTCGTCCTCCCGTCGCCCACCTTGTGTTTACAAGGTCTGACGGAGCCGGCAAGTGTCCCGGCCGGTATTCACCGGCGGCGGATATCGCGATACTCTCACGGTGTATAACCTGAATGCACAGAGCGAATATTATACGATGCAGCCGGCTCCGGGCCGTCGTCGGCAGGTATCGGGCATTTACTTACGGAAGGATAGGTACTCACGACAAAAGCATGTTTGGACTGCCGCTGTGCCAGATGCCGGGAGAAAGAAAGGTGCAGAGAGAAAGAAAGAGGATGAGAGAAAGAGAGAGGGGAGGGGGAGGGAGAGAGAGAGCAGGAGGGGAAGAGGAGAGATTCGTTGTTGCCTTTATGCAGCTTTCACCGACTTTAGATTAGCGATCCCCGCGATATCCCGACGTTCGAAGATATTTCGGAGCAAAAGTTCGTCGGCCGTCATTGACACCTGCGCGCTGGTGATGATCCAAGCCGGCTCGCTCGCGATGCAGCTCGCTAATTTCTTCGCCGCTCGCTTGCGCGCTCGCTCGCTCGTCAAATTCAAAAACAGGGATTAAAACCGGTTTAACTGCGGTAAGCTCGATTTTCGATACCGCGGACATGAAAAAATTCTGCTTCGGTCCGAATCGTCGAACAGATATAAACGTCGTTTCAGAAATCTTTAGATTCGAAGTCTAAAAAGCGCGTAGTTCGTATCGGTAAATAATAAAAAAAGTTGATAGCACCGAATCTTTTTATATATTATAAAGTTTTAGAAATCTTTCTGTCTCTTTATATATTGTAAAATTACAAATTTGTGAAAAAATTTGAATCTGTTTTTAAGTGTTGGCATAAAATAATTTTAGGTTCCTTTTGGGCGTTTCTACGTAAATAATACTTGACGTATGAAGGAAATGCCTTTTATGTAAATCTATGGGAACTAAATAGGAGAGGGAGAGCGACCGGAAACGAAGTACTTTTTTAAGAATGAAACCTTGATCGGAAATCAGCAGCCCTTCATACTTTCACCGTGCATCTGGCACTGTCGTTTTCGTGCTCTTGTAAGAACAGGAAGACCCTCCTCTCTATCGGTATCAGCGTTCCCCTCTCGTAAGGATTCACGTGTTCGTTCGTGATTAGCGGACATCGCTCGTGATTCACGTTTAAGTCCTGATTATTCGCTAGGCACACCAAATATATTTGCGCAAAATTCACCTATATTTCATCAACTCTAAAATAAACCTTATATCTTATAATTCGATAAAAATAAATAATGAAGAAAAAATGTAATCTAACTTTTTTATCCATATTGAATATATGAAATTTATGAATGTTTTAATGCTTTGTAAAATATGCGAAAAGCTTTCATTAAATTTGCCAATGAAACGTGGTGATTAACTTTTTGTATTTCATAAGAAATTATATTTTAATTAAAGTGTTTACACACACATACACACACACACACACACGCGGAAACTCTGTCGATACTTGGTTGCTTGAAAGAGAAATGTATTACAGTTCGTAAACGTCTCGGACGAATGACGAGTTTTCCTCGACGAAAGCACGTGGGAGAAGGAGGGAAGGAAGGAGTCTGGCGCGTGGCATCTGTGAAAATGGAAAATTGAAATTGCGAACGGAGGGAGCAGAGGAAGACGGTCGTCGCCACATGTTCACGTCCGAAGGAGGGGAATTAAGAACGCGCTAGTGGTTGCAGGGTGTCTAAGAAAACAGCTGAATACCCCAAACGGAAATTGTGCGCGCATGAAATTTCCTCTCGCCTCCGCCTTTGAAGATTCCTAAAGTCTCATTATTATATCTCAACGTGAGACTCACACTGAGGACCCGTGAATCATCAGTCCCGAAATGTCTGACGTTCGGAATTTCACACGATCCCAAAATCAAATATTGAATTTCGACACATCTCAAAGCGAATGCATCGAGTCTCCCCGCACCTTCAAATTTCAATCTATGAAAAATCCCCAAATTACGAGCTGCGAATTCCGGAGCTCCACGGCGAAAGGATTCCGCGTGGTCGTCGAACGTGCCTGCCGGGTGATCCGTCCGCTCTTCCGGTTGACGAGCTTGTCGCGCGCGAGTGATTTCATCGACGAGACTCTACAAAGGGCCGCCATGGAAGGAGAAAGAAGAGGACGGCATGATCCTTCTGCTCGGCACGTGCCATCTGCGCGAAAATTGAAAATCTTGGAGCACGCGCCGTGTCCGGGGATAAAGGAAACGGATGCAGCACAAGGCGAAAGGGAGGGAGGGTCTCGGAAAAGATACGAAATAAGAAACTAGGCCCGAGAGAGCGATAAACGCGACCGACTGTCTGTCGGTGGGTCGGAGGATGGGCGCGGAGAAGTCGGTGGTTCTCTTGTGCTCTCCTCCTGGGAAGTAGCGGCAGATGTTCCGACTCGGTTGGCGCGTGCCCGCTGCCACTTGGCTGCGAAGAAGACGGTGCCATCTGCCCCTTCTTCGTCCCCCCCGTTTCGCCGGGCCCCTCCACTGTCGTGGAGCGCGCACCGCCGCCACGGGGCAGTGATACGAAATTGCTATCGGCCACCGAGAATGCACACAGGCTCCTTTCTTCATCCGTGAGAGTACCGTTGTTGACCCACCGGCCCGATAAGGCCCGCGAACGTATTGGTGTTTCGAATTTTCGAGTTTGGGGAAAAGAGAATATGATTATCGACGAGCCTGAGATATGCGAGCTTTGTCGTGGAAATCGGAGACAGCCCTCTCCTCCGGACGATCGGGCAGGGCGTTCGCATATGGCGTCTCGCTGCACCGACGGATGGATGCAGCGTCTGTTGCGCACTCGTCCACCTTCGACCGGGAGATATTCGTCAACGCGAAGAGTTGATACGTACGTTCCAGAACGCAAGCCAAACGACGAAGACGCTTCTCTCTCTCTCTTTCTCCGGGCAGACGTCAAACTTCATCAAGATTCACAAACTAAAAGGTCCGCCGATTAAATGAATCTCGGCCACGACTTTGTTACCGTAATCCGCATCGCGATCGCGAGGCGAAGATAAGTCTCATTCTCCCTTCGCGAGATCGTCGTCTTTTGGATTGAGATCTGTTGCACCCCGTCGCCCTAATTCGGACTCAAGTTGGTGTCCGCCTGACAACGAAGCCAGAAAGCAACAGATGGCACCGACCTTGCGCGCGGATGCTGCAGGGCGACGCGGCTGCATCTGGCGCCTTTTGTCAATGGCACGTGCTGCACGTCCCATATATCGCGATCTACGACCGCCGAATGTCCCGCCGACCATATTGAGAAAGACGCGGTTAAGCCCGGCATATCGTCGTCGTCGTCTCGGTTTTCCTGCGGCGTGAAAAGACTTTTCCTGACTGTGAAGCAACGCCGGCCATCTGCGCGCCGTCGAAAAATCTCAATTTCAGGTAGCGCACTTACCCCTTATAGTTGAACGAGGTCTTTCAGCCTCGACGTTTTTGCAGCCACCGGTGGAGCGCGCGCGCGATGCATCGTAATTGATACCTGAATGCCTGCGGAAGCTGGCACGTTTTCGTTTGGATAATAGACGCGAATGAATGAGCTTTCGGCCGGCGAAAACGCTCTCGATCCGGCAAAAAGTCGTGCAGATGATATATTCATATTTGCACCGTTTACTCCTATACAGAGAAAAAGCTTTCTTTGGATTTAGTATACGTGTTTATCTGACCTGAGTTTGTTCAATACAAACACAATTGAATGTGAAATATCATTTTGTTTGTGTGAGAATGTTGTTGCTTGACTCTTAGAATAAACCGTGTTTATGGTAGAAAAACGGTATTAGAGGAATTTTCATTTTCAATAAGAAAATTTATTTTATTTATTATGATTATACATTTACGTTATCGCACGGGGGAAAAAATGCAACCAGAGATCATCGCGTTCTTCGTTACATTAAATTTATATATCGCGAGGCTTATCGGTTACTCGCCATTGTGTCTCGTGTATCCGAGTGTTTCATACCGCGGGGGATGTTTCATATTTTGGTAAACGTAAATTCACGCCGCGATTGTAAATTAATATCCCGCGGTGTGTAACGTGAAATCGATCGACCAACCGATTCATCGAATCGAGCGGCTCTCCCATTTCAATGATAATGGTACGGTTTATCGATCGTACCTGAATTGATACGTAACGCGATCGGCTGTAACGAAATCGCGCTCATGCGAGGAATCTCGACGATCGTAGTCGTCGATTCCATCAATCGAATATTTCTCTCGGACAAGATTCATTTATGTGCGATTACAGCAATAAAAAAAGAAGAAGGAAAGACAGAGAGAGGGGGAGGAAAAGAATCTTGTTTCGTCCGTACGAATCTTTATCCTCGCATTAGCAAGCGCAACATGATCGGTGACCAGATGCGAGGGATCGTTTCTCGGCGCGCGGCTGCTTTCGCGCCGACAAATCACAATCGCGAAATCTGTGCGCGTACTTTCGCTCCGGCCTGGAAATCCTGGTCAAGGATCCTCGCGACGCATTTTTTCGGCGGTGCTGGCGCGGTCGAAAACAGGTGCAGCTGACAGATGAGGAAGAAAGAGGAGATCTTTCGGGGGATGTCGCGCGCTCGAGCGGGCAACGAAGAATTTCGGATAAACCGGCGTGATTGGTACGTCGTGTGGGCAGCTGCTCGTAGCCCCCAATTAAAGTAAGTGTTGTGTCGTAACAGGTGTCGCGTGATTATCAGGTACGAAGCAGGCTCGACCAATAAATATCGCTCGCAATATCCTAGCTAATACACGCACATATATATGTGCGCGCGTACATCTTACCGTCGAATGCGTCAAGCACGCGTCATCTCTGATACGCGCGCACCTGCAGATTTCTACTAAATTAATAATTCGGTGGAGCAGAAAATTGGACGAGCGCGTGTCGCGTTTTGCATGTCTGCATTATCGAGAAGTTACGACTTAACGGCTCGTTCGGCCGCGCCACGTGCTTGTTCACTCACGCACTTCGCAGTCGCATGCGTGTCACCGAGTCGAATCTTCAGATTATCTCTATCGGAATATTTATTACGTCCAGTACCGCGAAAGACAGGGGGGAAAGTCGGAGGCGTGACGAAGTCAGGCATCAGGACGAAAAAGTAAGACGTTGAATTTTAGCAGAGGTAAGCCCCGCCGATGATTAACTCTCGAATGACGAGGGGACTAAATAGAAGCGAAGTGACCGGACGAAAGAATCTCCTTCGTCCCTCCCTCCTCCGGAGGAAGCTATAAAATCTTATTGCTCGAGCATGTGCCGCGTTTACGCGACGAGGGGAAGAACGAGAGCTGCTGCTGCAACAACAACAAGCCGGTTGCAGAAATCGAGGGAGACACGCATGCGTGCGCGAGTGTAGTCTCACGTGGCGATATATCTCGCGTCGCATATGCACACACGTGGGCACATACATGGAATATCATTTCCCACCTACCAACCACCACCATCACCGTGCCTCTATCATCCGGCCGTGCGAGCAGAGAACTCCTCTATCCTAGCACACGGTGGTAGCACGTGCTCAAATCCGAGAGCAGCTGTCCGCAAGGACAGACAGGAAGGATATTCGCCTTCTCGAAAGCCCCACCCCGCTCCTCTTCTCTTCCGCCGTTTCACTTCCTTCCTATCTCATTCTCCTCCAAGACCCGCGGGCGCCCCCTTCTTCCGCCGCACCCTCGATCCGACCATATTTCGGATTTCACCCGGCGTGACGGGGAGAGAAAAACCGGCCGGACGGATCGTGCGGACGCGCGATAAGGCGAAAAAAAAATCTCGAGAGGTTCGGCGGTGGATGTAGCGAATAAATTATCGTAATAGTAATTGTGCGAAGGGCGATGCGAGAATGAACGATGAGGCTTCCTCTCGACATCCTCGGATTTAAAGGAACGGGTCGCTCGAAAAGTCGCAGGTGGATGATAAAGGGAAGACTCTGAGCGTTTGGAGATTTTTAAGGGATAAAGAAGTGTCCTCTGGAATTTTCTTAATATTGTCAATTTTCGTAAGCGTTGAATATTCGCCAGTTTCGTCGTCGATTCGAACAGGCTGGACGTGCCAGTCACCGCGAAAGCTCATCGAGCCGATCGAACATCGGGGGATATTCGGTTACCCAACGTTACGGTTACTTTCGTACACGCGAAGAAACGCGTTGGAAACCATCCTACGTCGTCGCGAAGTTAACCGTGCACGTTCCATTTGCATTCTATGTATAGTTACGAGGTATTAGTTATGCGCGAGAGTTCTGTTCAAGGCCCCCTCCTCGCCATCCCCTCTGCCGCGGCTCTAAATATGCAGATTCGATTACCGCGTTTCGAATAAAATGCAATCAATGCTTCACGGTCGCGGGTTAATTAGGCTATGCCGGAATTCAGCTACTTTCTAGGACCGCGGGTTCGTCCTGGCGGAACAGAGCCGCCTCTCCCTTTCTCGTTCTCTCTCGAAAATCACGCGCGTCGGAAGAAATCTATATATCCGTTTAATAAAATTTGCCACATAAAATCGGAGGTTGGCTCACGGGAAAACATCGCGCAAATATTGCCCTTACCGGCGAGTTGTTCGAGTCACTGTTGATTCTATTCGTTTTCGCATCTAAAAGATTGAACTACGCAGATACATCTTTAGGCACGCAACATAAAATATACATATATATTATTATATATAATATATTGTTTCCATGTAATTATATAAAATAATAATAAACGAAAGTGGAGAGGGAGAGAGAGAGAGAAATTGCAGAATCTTAAAGCTTACTTCTGCTTTCGACGATTAAATTTTGGCGCGGTAAATCCCCGCGAATATTTTATATTCACTCAAAGTCGCGCTTTATCTTTCATTTCTTTTTCTTTCACCGCGAAAGTTCCAGCGCGGACTCGCACAAAGGAAGAGGAGAATCCCCATGATCCTCGCCCTCGGGCCGCTCGTAGCGCCAGAAGACGCTTATTACGAGCCTATAAACGCGGCGCTTGCTCGCGAGAGGAGAAGAAGAGTCCCGGTAGCCAGCCCATTACGCCAAAGAGCCCGTCCACTTTCGCGGCGCGAATAATGCTTCTGTATCGTAAAGGAGCCACCGCTGCTCGCTCGCGACGATAAAGACTACGTAATGCGGCGTTCGTAAATCCCGAGCCGTCCAATGCGTCCTATTGAGATACTAATGCAATTGTAACATTTGCGTATCAATTAACACATTAATTGATTAATTTCTACAGTTAAAGTACAGTTACAGTTTAGCCTAAATTACGTAACTAATTTTCGATTTTACAAGAAGAAAATTGTTTCGGAAAAATTCGAATAAAATGAAAACATTGAACCGCCCTCAATTCGCAAGTTTCGTTATGTTATATGTGTTAATGCTATATTCGTCACCGTAACGTCAACGTTCGAAGCTAATTTTCTCGATCGTGCCTGTGTCTCAAAGTCAAATAGATTTCAGGCATTATATCGCTATTTCGGGGGTATACGAGTGTCCGGAGATATACGAAAAAGTCGTTCTCGCAGCGGTGCCCTCACGCGAGGTATAATTATGCCTACCGTAATTAATTGATCAAACGTAACTCGGCCGCTTCTCGTTACGGTCACGCACGCTGTTTCTATCCACTCAGTCCGCCGCGATGGATCTGTCCTGGACGAAGTTACTTCGGTGAATAGTTGTCGCCGGTGATTCGCTGAACTATACAGCCCGCTAATTTAGATTCAAAGCGGAAAGGCGCCACGCGAGTCCCGAGTTTGGCGCCAATCTCTCGCGATAATTTCTCCCGCGATTATTCAGATCGCCGACGGACGATTTCGCAATATTTCGTGTTTAAAATACCGCTGTGGCGTTATACCACCAGTGGACAACGGCGAGCGCTCTATACTATATATAGCGTGGCGTGTACCTGCCCGGCACTCTCGAAAAGCCGCGAGGAAAAGCAAAGGAGGGCAGAACGGAGGTGCAGCAGCTGGCCTCACCGCAACATCTGGCGGTATCCGATATGTATATTCGGCACCGCCACGCGCCACTTCCAATTCTCGACGTCCTCTCTTCTGTTCTCCTCCGTCTAACCTCCGCGGCCGCCTCTCATCTTCGCCTTTTTCCGATTTCCTCCTCGCGAGACGACGACAATTTCCCTCGGATCCGTGTTCGCGTTTGAAACGACCGCACCTTTAACGCTGAGCGAATGAAATTCCCAGGGAGTCGGGATTAATTTCGAAACCGATTCGAAATCTTGCTTTCGTCGGGACACATTTCCCAAATGATTTCTATTCCTTGTAATTATAATCTAATTCTTGCGTAACGTGCGCCTCGAAACGAAAAAAGTGGCTCAAAAATATGTCATTGCGTTACACTCCCCCCTTTCCCATCTCAAAGATTGAAAAATCTGTTCGCCTTAAACAAACTCGACCCGACGCGTTCGAACGGAATACACACATTTTCGAAATTCAAAAGCGCGAAATCGTTTCCGGCGCGCGTCGACGTATGCGTGGCATCTTGTGCACCGAGGAGGTTTACGATTCGTCTCACACGCGACGCTAATATACGTCTACGTGCCTTTTTGTGGAACTTCCCAAAGACCACCGATGAAATAGCCCACGAGGCCGGAAGTGAATCCGGGGATCGTTCAGTTTGAGAGACACACGAATACACGGCCGATCGACAGCGCGAATTCTCTCTTTGCCTGTTCAAAGACGCGAAGAAACGCCGTGCCCACGCAAAAGTGCGACCGAGCCGAGCGACGCGTCCAATTTTAGCTTCGCATTCGATGCGCACTGCGTTCCTCATAAATTATTCATAAAGCGAGTAGCCATCGGTAATGATCGCTACGACCAGCGGGCGTATGAATGGGTTTCCGAATCGAGAGCTAAAGCGAGTCAGACTGCGGCGGAAACTCCACGAAACGTGGAAAATATATTTGAAGTTGAAGTAAGGAAACTTGGAACGCGATCCGGAAAATGCGCTTCATTTGCATCTGCGCGAATCACATCCAATCTGAAAGTATAAGAGCATGATAAATATCGAGCACGCTTTTATCGACGAGTTCCCTCCCCGGCTTCACTTTCGGGTCAGAGAAGTAACTGTAAATCGAGCCTATTACTCTTAAGTAGAATTCTCAAATATTGGTCCGGCCAAGTTGTTGAATTTTTGTTTTCTTCGTATGCTCGCGGAATTGAGGTACGTACCTCCAAATTTCAAATACGTGTCTCAAAATGTCCTTCGTAATTACGTGGGGCTTTTATTTCAATGTGTACCTCCAACTTTGGCGATACACGGTTAACAGTATGGGCAAACAAATGTTTCGGTTATAAGAAACAAGGTTTGGTTCTCTGAACCAAACTTTTTTTCATTTTCGTTTCAGAGAACCAAACCTTGGTTCTTATAACCAAAACATTTATTTGCCCACGTCCAAACAAGAATGAAGTTTAAGTCAACTAAATGGGTTTCTCAGTGCAAAACGATGTATCTGTTGCGCTTGGCCGTATAAAAAGAATTGAATGAACGTTCGGGCGAAATATACGAGCGATTAAGCGTCGACGTTAAACTGGACGGTCAGTCGAAGCAATTTCGGAGCACGCTCGTACACCTTGATGCGCCTCGTATCTGATGCTGGTTGGGGATGGTTTATCGTATATGGGGATACATATTCAAGATTATGTCCACCGGCAAGATTGCGCTTTTTATACGCGAACCATCGCCATAGGGCGCGTTTTAATTTATAAGGGTGACGCGCGTTCGGCGTTGAATCGCTAATTTCCGTAACGAAATTCGCGTCGTCGTCGTCGTCGTTCCTCGCGGAACGATCGGCGGTCTCGCACGCTCAGGAAGCAGGAAGGAGAGACGCAGGAAATGATAAAAAAACGATAAAATCGTCCGAGTCGTTGCTCGAAAACGGGTAGTGGGGAAGAAACACGCATCGGAAGAAGATCGCGCACGGAAAGCAAGGTGAAGGCAGTCATTAAACGAGGCCATTAACTCGATTGCCTTATGTCGTTGCGCCGGGAATTAATTTAATCTCCCGAATTGAAATCTTAAAGGAGGCCCTCGTTGTACGATCGACGCTTCGAGATATCGACGGTGTTATCGAGGTCCGGCGGAAAATATCAGGAGGGGGGGGGAGCGTTACGGCGCGGGGAAATTCGGCATGATAACACAATGGCGACCGGAGGTATCGATGACGTAATGAATTTATTAACATGGTGATGAATACGTGTTAATCACGCGACGGAAAATGCCGTCGCGAGGAAACGGCCAGTTCTCGAGTGAGACGTTTCGTATTAACGTTGAAAATTTATTCTCTTTTCATGTAAAATGTTTAGACATGATAATATCTATAAGTACCAATAAATACCGAGTATTCCGCCGAAAATTTTTATCTGGAGAAACGGGCTTCCATCGCGAAGAGAGATTGTTATTTTCGAATCATGGCGCGTCTCTGTGGATCACAATACGGGGTGCGCACGTTCCCATGACAGGAAGACTGAAATTAGGTTCCCCGTCGAGTGCACGGACCGAAAGATAATTCTCTTCAGAGCCACCACCAAGCCCTGACAGCGGAGAAATTATTCTTTCGTACGACTCCGTACAACATGGCTTTCGTCCTTTCCCCGCGCTCAACCCGACGGGTTAAATAAGAACTAGAGAAAGTTCGTCCTTATGTGACCTAACTCGTTTCAACCGTTCGTTGTAAATCCTCTCCGTGGCCGAAGAATCGACCACAAAAGTGTCAGGATGAACGATTTATTGCTGCAACAAGATCGTAACATTCCGGGCATTCCCAGTCTCAAGTTGGACTTGTCAATGGGACAACTGTTGCAATGGAAGAAAATCTACGGCGAAAATTTTTACTAGACTCTTTTCAAAAATCTTCATGCATTTCTATTGTGATTTATATATTATGATAGACACACGATTGAAAGTGTATATGAATTTCTTACGATTAAGCCTCAGGTATCCAGAATGACGCAACTATATTTTTCACTTGATATCGCGTAACTTCATTTTAAGAGAATGTTAATTTCACGGCTAACTGTGCGGTACTTAAAGTTTAAATTACTTTAAATATTCTAAAATAAGAGTTCCAAAGTTTCTGCAAAATTTACATTGAATATTTTAAGTGAACATAACGTCAAGTGCGTCAAACGATAAGAAGAAATGAAAGAGAACATTTCGATCGGAGAAAGATCCGAATCGGTCGGAGAATCCCGCCACGATTGTAGAAATTTCTCTCGGTATTGGCTACCGAGGAAGTTGAACTTCTCATTTATATCATCCGGATGTACGGTTGAGGCCACCGTTCATGGCATTCCCCTTCGTTCTATATTCATGCCCGCGGTGAGGTAACGAGTTAACATTAAGGAGAAACCATCAAGAGGAACAGGCGCACGTTGATCGGCCGAAATATCCTTGCGTATCACGAAATTAATTGACGGATTTACGAGCGCACGGTTTTTTCGTAACGAGCGGCGGTCAATCAGGTGAAAAATTGTACGTTTTCCCTGAGACCTGTTGTGGAAAGTTGCACCATATTTTTTTGTTGAGATTTTTTGTCGAAAAATCAAAGAGACATTTCTCGTACGATTTATGGCAAAAAAAATCAATGCCTTTTTTTGTTACATGGTAAAAACAAGATGGATTGCTCGATCGGCATTGACCAACACTAAGTCATTCTTTTTTTGCTGAATGAGAAATGCAAGTTATTGTTCGATTTATCGTTCGTTCTGTATTATTTCTGATCGAAATCTCGAGATAACTTTCAAGAGAATTTCATCTCATTGCAACGTAATGTTTGCTACTTAATATGTTTGAAATTAAGAGTCGCGAAGTGTGAAGACCCCAAGAAGATGAAATTATATTCGAACGCGAAACGATATTCTATTATTCAATTATTAACCGATTTATCGGCGTTTTAAGCTCATGAATGAAACACGGTACTATATCCCGCCTTGATCCAGTAATGCCCTTGAACGTCTACCGATCCCTTAGGCCAGTAGCGGGCGAGCGAAACTGGGAGCGAGACGGTGTAGATACGCGTAAGGAAGCGTAACGCCTACGTAGAGCCGAGCCTCTGACTCGCGACTTCCGGTCAAGCAGCAGGAAGCACGCTCGGTGCCTCGCCGCCACCGACGCCCGGCTTGCCCGACGACATCCTTAGACCTGACTATATTCGAGCCAGGAACTATAGAAACATGTTCGAGAAATGTTCCTACGTGAACTAACCCCAGTCGAAATTTTGGTTCTACATTAACCGTGCAAATTCCATCGAACTCAAAAAATCAATGGAGTATCTCCAAATATAACACTAAACAAATTATTGTCTTGATTTTATAAACGATTATTGTTTTCTTCATATTGAGTCTTAAGACTCATTTCAAAAATTTTTAATATTCACTTGTCTCAAAACATTCTGTCTCCGTTTAATGTTTTTTTCTTAATTTCAGTCTCAACTATATATTAATTATTTAATTTATTCAAGTGCCAATAAAATATATAAGATAAGCAAATATTTAACAATCTAATAAAAATTAAAGTGTGAATGAGCAAAAGAAGCAATACATCTTTATTCTTGTAATCTTTCTTTTCTATCTTTGGGTTTTAAAAATTTCGTAGAAATTTGAAAAAGCTGATAAGAGGGAAACGATAAAGCCAAAGACAACAGTTATATGTCTAATAATGCTGTATATCAAAATACAAGTACATAAACTATAATTATTAAACTATAATTCGTTAAATAATGACGGGCTAATAAATGTCGGCTTAAATTTCGGCTGCCTTTGTATTCTCGATAAGTTCGAGAAACATTCGTTAAAATCAGAAACATACATAATAAATGATTTAACATACCTGGAAATATATAATACATTGCTGCGGCGTTCGTACCGGCGTTCTGCGTCCTGATTTCCCGATCCAGCATCCTACTTATTCTGGTATTCCGGATACTCCATCGTGACATTGACATTGACACTCACGTAAATGCGACGATTCGACCGGAAAAGTGTTAAATAACGCAATACAGGCGAGAACTCGATTGCATATTTCACGAGCCAACAAAATATTTTAATCACCGTCGGAAATGATTAATTAACGTGCTAATATTCTACGATATGTATATCGCTCGCCGGCTCGAAACGTAATGTATACATTCACGAATAGAACAGATGCAACATATTTTTCGGTGAATTTTAAAACGTATTTCGTATCCAATAGGAAAATGTATATCCTGAAAATTAGCGAAAAACATATTCTCCTGTTGAACACGGGATACGTTGCGGAACTCATCGAATAAAAGTGTTGCAACTATTCACGACTGTACACGACGCACGAGCTTGACCGACGTGAAAGTGCACAGTGTTTTGAAAGTGATGATTGTTTTGATCATTCGGTCGTTGAGTGGGGCAACGATGGTTAGCAATTGACGGGAGATGAGTTTTTTGTCTATTGTTTTCGGTACCATCGCCCGTCACGTACTTTTCTGTCACTGAGTGTTATATCCCGAGCCGACGCGCGACACATTGATAGAAAATAGATATTTTCAACGCCAAATAATATATCAGTGCACATATCTACGTATAGCAAGTGTATCGTATCGTGTATCGATTCGTTAATTAATACGCGTTTATCCGATTTAATTGTCGCACCTACGTGAATGCCAGAAACCATTGCCACGATGCAGTACCCAGAACAGTCGAGACAGAAAGCTGGTTTGGGAAATCGGGACAGAGGATGTTGGGCGCCAGGACATAAGTAACGATACATCACATTTCCAGGTGCGTGAAATATTATATATGATGTTTCCGAATTTTTTTTTTAACGGACGTTTGACAAATTTACCGAGAACAAAACAGTAATAAGTAAGCATTTGTATAATCAAAAGATAAAATAATAACTTTTATAATATTATAGAGATTCTCTCTATTCGTCCTTCAAATTCGACGAAATTTGTAAAGTTAATGTAGAACTAAAATTTCGATCCGCGAACGAACTGAAAATCAAGAGATTTGGCGAGTCGGTTATTCGCAAAATTCACTTTCATGTGGAATTTGATACTTTAAAAAACGAATTTGTTCAGTATTTTAAATGCAAAATATCTCAAGGTAAATCTATAGTGGCGGGCTCCACTTTCAAGTGGTACTAGATAAAGTATCGATTCAGTCGAGTCAGAATTTTAAACATTCCTGTTATCTCGAATTCTAAATCAACTTTCCGGTCTGCAATTAGTGTTTTGATGCGAGAAAAAATCAGGATATTAGATTCACGTTATTCTAACTATTTTTCACCTTGGATTCGCAAGAGGAAGAGGCAATCCTCCTGTAAACTCCTGCGTATAGTGCTATACTCATCCTTTCCGTGTAACAAAGTAAAACTAAAAGAAATACCAACGTGTTGCGACACGTGTTTCGAGTAAGGGTGACGTTAGCACGTGTATAAATAAAGCCGCGCGGGACGGAAAAAGAAGGAGGAAGAAAGGGCGAGAGGTGAAAACCGCGTCGAGAGGCGTCGGTTTTTTCGCGAAATCTCCATGCGTGTCCCACGATTACGAGCGAGTCTCGACGTCTTAACGATGCCGTTAATTGACCCACACGCAGCGCCTTTTTACGCGCAAAACCCGCGCATATTTATTCCGCGATCGCGGACCTCGTGCGCGGCTTAACGATGTCGTTAATTGTCTCACGACGAGAGAGTAACCGACGCTTCCCCTGTTTCTCTCTTTCTATTTTTCTCTCCTTTTTTTTCCCTTCACAACAGTGCGAACGGGTTCAACCTGTTTGACAAACCTAACTGTACACGCCTGAATTTGTAAAATTCGTAATTCACCCGAAAGCAAGTGTCGCATTATTTCAAGGTTTCGTGCGCACCCTTTTCAATGTTCTCGCGACATTCTTCGAACGATACGGCGACTACAATTGTTCCTCAACAAGCCGCTCTTGCATTTTCTGGTAGTCAATAATTAAACATTTTTTTAATTATCGCGGATCAAAAGTTCATTATTTCACGACCGTTCGTAAAAAATAAGGCACATCATGCAAAATTAACGCGCGTGTTCTGCTAGGTCGCAGATATTCCTGGCGATTCCTACATTATCGTACGTTATTATCTCAGGTAAGCGCTAACCTCGACGCCGGTGCCGGCTCTTAAATTTGTGCCCTTTCCGCAAACCCAGTTCTGTTTAGCGGCCGAATGTGCGAGAGGGAGGCCCGCCGTTTCGCCTCGCTAATTTCGTGCGTTCGCACGGCGAAATAAGAGCTTTAATTTCGTGGCGAGCAGCCGCCGGCTGCCTAATTGGCATAGACGACGATGCTGAAGAACGAGCGTTCGCTCGCACGGCCGACTGCGCGCCGATGCGATCGAAAGAAGACAGCAGGAATAACGCGCCCTATGCTCGTCATAGTAATTGCAATTATGCTTTTGCTAATAACCAACCCACGCCATCACATTATCCCACCGTCGGGCTGAGAGCGCCGATAATTTCGCCGCGCGAATTTGCGTGCGCGATAAAACGCTCCGGAAACCGACAAAGAGCGGGAATTGTGCTCCGAAGAATTACGATTGGTCGCACACGATGGAACACCGGGCGGGGTCGTAAATAACGTCGGGGACGGAAATTTAAAGGATAAAAAGTAAATCCGATAAATAACGATGGTGGAATCGAAGCCGGGCACAAAACTAGAATCCCGCGATAATCGATGACCCGCTCGTCGTGCGACACGTATTACATCAGCGACACGCGTTAACCATCAGCAAGAAACACCGGTCGCGCTCGCTTAATATCATAAATTCACGAGGCGAAGTCGAAATAATTGACACTAATTGGGTAAATTGATGTCGTCAAACGGAGGGACGCTATGCTGCGGTTTACCTGTTGATTCCCCTCCCCAACAGGTACGTCGCGCCCACTCGATCGACGATGCACCGAACGAATTAATTTTAACGAGGAATTACCGTCACCACGGCGTTCTCTCGCGATCGACATTTCCTTCTCTCACGTGCGAACGCAATTCGAGGAGTGAAACGGAGAGTAATTCGCGAGAGGAAATCCTTTCGGCGCGAAAAAATTACGGTCTTATTTAGACCCATCCCGGAACGAAAGATGTCAACCGGAAGTGCGACGTGATTGACAATGACCTTGGGAGAACTCGTTTCGCAGAGGCGACTGGCACCTGCGATTGTCAAGTTCAAGTTACGATTTGTCCCCCGATCGCGTATCGATCTCATTGCTGCTTCAGAGTTAATTAACCACACAGACGTATTATTTAAAACGACACGCGGTACTCCGATATGATCATCGTTATGGCTGTCATATCCGCGCGATCGATACGAGCAGTTCGTACTCTCTCCTCCCCTCTCTCTCTCTCTCTCTCTCGAAAAGTACTGATTTCGGAAATTTCTTTGTGCAAATGGCTGTGTTACATCGAGCGTCCAGATTCTATCTGAATCATTTCAATGCTATTGAAATTTGGAATTTTCTTAATAACACAGAATCGAAACGAGAATATATTTTGACGTCTCATGAGATAATCGACTCTAAGTTTCCAAAATCCTGAGTTGAAAATTCAGACATCTTTTCCCGTTGTATTCCACTTCCGAATAACGATCGCATACAGTGGACGAAATCTCGTCGCTCCGAAGTATCTCGATTTTCGCGCGGACCGCGTCTATTTTTAGAATGATTCGCTCGACCGCGGTTCATCGAAATAATTAGCCGAAAATTATCGAGCGCACGGCGATTAATCGCAAGCCCCAAGAAGCGGCCGCACGACGGCGTTCTCATTCGTACGGCTCGTACAAAAGGACGAGAAGAAAAGAGATGCACTGATCGCGCGGATAAAAGGCGCGCTCGCGTACACCTGAGAGTAGCAGGTGCAGCGCAAGGTCTCGGTCCTCTCGGCTGCTCTTCTCTCATGCGGCAGCGTGCGCGCAGGACGCGGCCGGTCGATGTACAGCCAGTGACCGTACTTGTATAAAGGCCGAACATTTAATGACTCGTTTTTCAATAGTGCCATTCCAAAGTGTTATTCGAGGGCGTATTATGTCTTCGAGATATTCTTCCTCATTTACCGACAAAAATAAACGCGAGGGAACAAAAGTAACTCGCCAAGAAGAACACTTTTGGGAATTTTATTTCAACGGCTCGAAAAATCTCTTATCACAGACGAGCATTTAGTTTTTGCGTCAGTTTATTTAAATTAAGACCCGGTGTTTCATTTTCTGATTTAGGCTTAACCTGAAGATAATGTAAAAATTATATTTTTCTATTCATAATTAATCATTAAACTTTAAAGTTACCACTACATGAATTTTAAAAGTTACCACTGCAAAACCATCAATTTAATGATTAACCACGAATAGAAAAACACAATTTTTTTTATCATCGTCAGTTGAAGTCTAAAGTACAAGTTAACCAAGTAGTAAAAATCCAGACTTAATTACTGAGTGTTGTCATAATAGGTCATATTGTTCATAAATAAATGAATTTTTTTTCTTAGTGTCACGTATTTGCACGTAAGGGCGATCTTTCGACAAGACAATACATACCTGATATACCTCACTAGTAGCGAGGAAAGAAGGGACGCAGCTCTTGCTTGCCACTTTTGCTGAGTTCTCTTCTTTTTCCTGCTTACGTTTTATGCCTCACATTGGTTACTTACCCGATTTTTCAGACACCATTAAATGATGGTTGTTATAGTCGTTATAGCGACCTTGACGAGATACGACCTTGATGCAAGCTACAATGCGACCATCACAATTATACAACCGCTGTAATTATGTTGATAAACCAGTACACATTATTTTGAAGTTCTCAGGTGCTCACTTCGTGTGCTTGTTATTTTTGTTGACGATACACCGGCGGCACGAGAACGCCACGAGTTAAATTATATTCATTCATTTGTATGTAACGGAGGGAGCAAAACACCGAGTCAAAATAAAATGATTAAAATATAAATCATCCAAACGGGAATGAAATCATTAACATTTAATTAAATCGATTCTATGTGGGAATCAAGTCACGCTATATGTATTACAAAGTGACTTATTTTAATATCGAGATAAAACACCTTGTGTATGACGTCGAATTCATCAAACCAATCTTTTCTATAAATTAATTTAATTAATTAAATTCTATCAAATTAATCAAATCAGTCTTACTATATCGTTTCCGTAATCGAATCCTACACAATATTACATGGTATCGTTAAATCAAACAGTGAGTTTGCCATCATCATGTAACCTCACATTTTTTCGCAAGATTTCGGCGACAACTGTTGTAAATCGAACAACTTCTAATTAACTTACGACAGGAAGGGGTTATTAGCTAATTAATTCGAAAAATGTACTACGCGCCGAATTGTTGGTCACCATCAGATAGAGAGGCATTGAGGCACGAAGGATTCTTTGCGCTCGGTTTGATCCCAATCACGCAGATGATGACGCGGATCCACCGACAGCTGCATACTCACGCCATTAACCGGCACTTCCAGCTTTCGGACGTCGCTTCGTTGATCAGCCATTATCGCACAGAATCCACGTCCTTCGATGCTGCGCTTGTTCGACCGGACGATCGTTTGCATGTTCCACGGAGAATCGAGGATGACAGAGACAGGAAAGGAAGAGAATGCGAGATAGAAATTAGATCGTACAAGATGTTTTCCAAGGTTACATTCATTATCCACGGCTACTTTATCGTGACAACATGGAGAATATTTTTCCAGAAGACCGTCTCGACAAGTCGTATCATTACTGAAAAACTGAAAATATCTGAGAATCAAACTGCAGGATGATAATGGACAAAAAGCTAAATTTTATTCCCAATGTGTGAGAATAAATCTTCATTTGAATCAAGTTAAATCGAGTTAAATTGAACGAGTTGGTGACTTGAACGACGTCATTATAACGTGAAGCTCGATTAAAGGAATACTCGTACTTAGACACGAATCGATCGAAGAATCCGTGAAGAGAGGAAGCGATGATGAGAAGGATTCATTTTCCGCGGGAAATGTGTAAAATGCGCGGAAGAACTTGCGAGACAAATCTGTAGAGGTTGAATTTCTGCCTGTTTATTGCTAATATAAATACTATTCTCTTACAAATTGAATTGGCCTAACGACGTTTCATAACATACTTAAAAAATATCGGCTAGCCGAGTCTAATGATGGAATAATGCTATCGTTAGTGACAATGTACAATGACGCCGAGAGAGCGATTGATGGCAGAGGGGGAAGGGAGAGGGAGACGATACTTTCCCTCCTCTTTCGGGTTAGCCTTTTTGTCAATGAATTTGCCGTAAGAATTCGGCGCTCGCGAAACGATCAATTGATTTTAATGTCGATTAGCTAATTGTATAATTAGAATAAAATCAAGAGTACATCACGTACGGAATCGATCTACCAATTACTTTTCATTTATGCAGCGGACGATCGGCGTCCGATGAGAAAATCTCGACTCGCGTGTTTAATTGAATTGAATCAGAGTGTGCGCGCAAAATTACGTTCGCGAGGAACTGAGGAGACGAATCGAAAAGAGACGAGAAAGGGTCCGGAGACGAGTGTGGGAATTCATTAAGTACTTGGTGAATGTCGATGACTACGATCGTACTCTCTAACGTTCAACGAACCTTCTCCCTTATTTCTGCTCCTACACGCCATAAATAAACGAAATAAATACACTTGTATGCTATCGTGAACGTACAAGTACCTAGATATTGTCAGCGCTCGCTTTTCCTTTACATACAATTATGATGATCAGATAGGAGTGAATGAGGGGATAGCAGGGACGAATGATAAAAACGTCTATCGACGGAAGTCAAATTTACAATACGACAAATACATGACGATCGCGTTCGACGAAACGTGAAGCGCTCAGAGTACGACTGATGGCAATTCGAGGATCCGAGAGATGGTGCGCGTTTTAGATCTCGATTAAAATGTATACAGAAAAAAAGTGCTAGATTCAAATAAATAATTATTCCGGTACTCGTCATCAAATTTTTATTTGGGCCAAGTAGTGTTTATTTGATCTAAATAAATATCTATGTGTTTATTTGATCTAGATAAATTATTCAAATGAAATATTTACTTGATTCAAGTAAAATTTACTTAAGCCAGATAAAAATTTGCTAAGGAATATTGGAATAGTTATTTATTTGAATCTTTTTCAGTGTATGTAAAAATATATACCGAGGATACGTTACCGAACGAAAAAATCTCCAATCGCATCGTCCTTCTCACAATGGAAAAATGATTGTTTCGGATATTCGTAATAAAACTTCCCGTTTAACAAGTTCTCAAGCAAGAGAAACTGATCGGAAGCAATCTACAATGGTATCTCACGCCGAGACTGGAGAAAACCGCTACCGTGTGTTTTGTCACGTGGTGACGACTGATCGATCACGAAAGAGATTCATGACATCCGGAGAAAGGGGGGACAAAATCGCGATCGGGAACTTTCTACCAACCTCCGAAACTCGCGTTTCCGATACCAATCATAAATAATTCCACGACGAATCCCCGGATCCTCGAGTAACTTGCCACGATCGCTTTCTAAGCGTTCCGTTCTGCCAAAGACCACCGATAATCTTAATCGAGTCTGTCGGAACATCGATACAGCGCACACAATTTCTTTCTTCGTAAAGGAAACATCGTGTCTGCTCTCACACACAGTCCTGTCGATCCGTGGATCGGTTATCGCGGTCGGAAAGAAGAAACGGAGAACAAGAGTCTCGTCGAAGTCGCGTCATTCGGGCGGGTGACCGATCTCACGTTTCGCGCGACTACGACGGCCCACGTGGCTGCTGTTGCTGCGTGTAGAAGCCGAAGGGTCGCCCTTCCGTTGAGGACGACGCGACAGTCAACAGCTGCGTTGAGTTCGCGGTGGTGACGGGGACCGACGACGATGACGATGAGGACGACGAAGACGATGACGACGATGACGACGAAGAGCCGGGCGTCGAGATGCTGGGACGTTGCTGCTGCGGAGCCGCCTTGTGCTGATGACCGGCGATTGTTTGCTGGGACCTGATCGGCACCGGTAACGATCGTTGGACTTTCTTACCATGGTGATGATGTCCGGGATTGCGGTAACCTTGGTGTCCGGGTCCGGTAGGTCGCAGTCTCGGTCTTCCGGGGCCTCTGCGAATCCCCGCGATGTTGCCACGTCCGGATAAAGGAGTCAGAGTACTCAGAGGACCTAAAGGACCTACCGTGCTGGGGCCGTCGCCGTCGGCTGGACCGGTGGTAGTGTGCCCTCCTAAAACGTAAAATGCCCCTCGTTTCTAGGAGCCTGGCAAAAACTTGCATGTCGACGTCGACTGTACATTCGACGCTTGGCGTCGCTTATTTCGTGTGTAAAGCGAAAGCACGTCGTGAAATTGAAATCATCCTCATTGGGGGAGATCTTCTCGGACTCGCGCGAAATCTAGCACTTCCATTTCGAGTTATATACGCGGCAGGCGGAATTTAACGTTCCCCGTGACAACGACGATGCTAATTGCGATGATCGGACGCCGACGGCGGACGTGGGCGTAATTGTAACTTTCGCGATTACGACGCGAGAGCGCAGTACGATACCGAGTTTAACGTCGACTGGTCCGACCAGTTTAATCGGTTATTCACCGTGGTTTCGCGACGTGGCCGAAGATGAGAGAAGACACACACCGGGGCTTGCCGAATACGAAGAGTGTTAAACGAGCGGGGAAACGCCCATAATTATCACCCAAATACCAGGCGAAGAAGTCAAATTATGCACTCGATATGTCATCTCACGTGCCGAATCGCGCGAGGAGAAATGATGAAAAGTTCTCCGCGATAACGATTATTTTAAAAGCGATATTCTTGGAATTTCTATATTTTCTGATAAGAGCAATTGCCTAGAATAGAATGTCAGCTGATATTTAAATATCACACAAATATTTCCTTCAATAACAAGACTGATAAAATTTTCTTGACTTTTCATCAGGGTTGCCACAGAAGATGAATTTTGAAATTCCCTTTCCATATTTTCCAAACGGCGATGGAGAATTTTTCATGAGCAATGTATAATCTTAAATTGTAATGTTTAGAAGCAGAGAATTGCACGAAAGAGGTATCTTATATATTATTAGAAGCAACACAAACTTAGAAATTTAATAATATAATCCTGAATGCAAATTCAGATCAACAAAAATAAGTGAGTATTGGAAAAAAGAATTCAGTTGAAAATATTTAAGGGAATTTTGTTAGCAAAATTCAGAATACCAGATTTCTTTATATCTTTCCCTGACTTTTCCAGGTTTTCCCTGACATTGTAAATTTCCACGGCTTTCCGGTTTTCCCGTTTTCCTAGGTCTGTGCTAACCCTGGTTTTATCTGATGTAGTTGTCAGTTGATAAATCTCATTTGGTTTTTCGAGAGTCATGTCGAGAAAGTTTACGAGCATGGAAAGAGATGTTCGTTGAGACAGGGCTTTTTTCCGACAGTCGACAATACAACATGCGAAAATCAATGTTCCCTTAAATGTATTTTGCCGGTAGCTAGGCCCCTTCCCCCCATCACGATCTCGTCGGCATTCTGCGTCACGTAGCCGATTACGTGTGAAGAGCTACTGTTCGGGCATCCTACAAGGAGAAGAGGATACTTAAATGGCCGAGGGATGCGAATCCCAAAACGTGCCTTTTTACAAAATTCCGTTAAGCCGACAGTTCTCACCCGTCGCGCGGTAATATGCTCTAGAAATTCTGACCATGAATCGTATTGTGGAATCAAAAAGGGAAAAGTCAAAAAGGCGTTTTTTATCTTCATTATTGCTATGCATAATGTAGTTCGAAGTCCGAGCGTTCTCCTATCTCAATTGTTAAGCACGGAAACAACAGGTATTCAAGTGTCTTTTTACAAAAAAAAAACATCTTACGAAGTTAAAAAAAATATTGTTTTTTTTTTATAAAGTATTGCTTTATATAAATATATTAAAATTCATGCAAATTCATATATTAAAATTCGTGTAAAATACATAATAAAACATATTCTTATAAAATCGTAAAATTTCGAGATAAGTCACATTTCCTTCGACGGTGCAAAATCTACTGGAGAATCGCGAAATTGCGTGAGAAACCGCAATAAAGCCGGAGACTCAACTTGTATCCTCGTGTTAACACAAACGAATTAGCCGTTACGATATGCCTTTGTGTAATCAAACTCTCGGGACCTAATTCGCCTCTTGGTTAATTCACAAACGCAAATTTTTATGAATTAATTTACAATTTGCATTGCGATCGATTCGAATAAACTGTACCGTAATTGTATGCGTTCGGTTAACGAATGCGTGTTGATGAGAACTCGATGCTGGGAGCAAAGGTAAAACTTTCGAGGTGATTGGAAGACTCGCGGAATGTCGACGATCCGGCTCGCTATATCCTCGTCTCTTCCTATCCCATCGCATTATCCTACTGTATCTCACCCTACGGCCGAAGCATCTCTACCGCCATATTTTATCTCCTATCTCGGGTTAGGTTAGTCTCGAATACTTAGGCTCCAAAGGAACTTCAGGATCAAAAACGAGATAATCGCATTACTTAACAGGATTACGGATCTTACGAGACCATTTTCCACCCATTAACTCCGGATAAGCATATCTATTAGTTACAAGCTTCTCTTGATAACAACGTTAATTATATAAATGTTGATGTAAAATTTACAATGATATAATGACATATTATTGTGCTAAAAAGCGATATTATCCGGTGAAAAATCTTTTAATAATTTTCACTTTTATTTAGCGCACAGAAAATATCAAAATTGTGCCTATCTGAAGGTATTTTGGAAAGAAATACAAATAACCGTCAAATACAAAAAAATAAATACAAAAAACCGTCAAAAGTCCAAGAAAGCTTACCGTGACGCTAATTTCAAAATTAGTCAAAAGTACCGTATGTAAACGACGACATTAATCATTGCAATTATACACTAAATATGAGTTCGGAAATTATAATAATAGGATAAATCACGGGGGAAGATGTATGTTGGACGTTACGTCATTCGAGAGATCGTTTTCTGTGCAACGGTATGAAAATATGATATTCGAGAGGGTGCGGAGTCGACGGACGAGATGACACAGTGAGGTACGGTAAGGTACGGCACGAATCGACAACACTCAACCCCTTACGGGGCTCGCGTAATTCTTCCTACCCTACAATCTGTCTCTTTTTTTTATTCGACCTCGTGAAACGACGGGGGAAATTAGATGTCGGGATTATACAACTGAAACTGAAAACTGAAACGTATATTACGGTCGCATCGTGGGAGACGTTGCTAAATCAAACAACTCGTAACTTGCACGAGAAAATAGTCATTTGCAATAGACGCATATAATTGTGCGTTATGCAACAATTTAATATAAATCAGTTTTAATGTGCGTATTTAAATTTATCACTAATGAAAAATATTTAAAGAAATGTTAAGTTGCATTTAACGCAATCTCGACTTAAATTTTTAAAACATCCGTTCCATATCGAATATAGATTTTTAATTGGAAGGTAACATAATTTGAATAAAGAAAGTTCAAGATCCCCGAAAAAAATATTCTCGAAAAGGTGCAATTATCATCAAATATCAATTTGAGCGCGTCCAACTGTACAGGTCCTTGATTTACCCCTATTATTTCACCGCAATCACCCGTTTACGGGGCGTAGTTAGCAAACGCGATCGCAAACTTATAATCAGCGGGGATTATGCCGGTGAGAGACTCGGTGAGAGTCTCCGGTACATTGACAGCTGGATCAAGCGCCGTATCTCGATAAAGAGATAACTAATGGAGAAGAGAGGACGAAGCAGGAGCGGAGAAAACGCGCAAAAAGACGGTGATGAAGGAGGAGACGAAGGAAGAGAGAGAAAGAATAAGAGAAGATGAAAAAAGAAGAGAGAAAGAGAGAAAGGGAGCGGGAAGAGGGGGGCTACGCGAGTTCCAAAAACCTAAGAAGAGCATCGATCGCAGCTGTCGCCTTCGCTCCGCACCTGCTATTGTCCGTTCGCCTTCCAGTCGACGACAAGTGAGAAAGACCGACCCCTTTTCTTTCGTAGCACGAGAATGGACGCATAGTTTCACATCGCGCGCGTGTGTGGTATTCATTCTGTATCCACGTGGCATTGCGTGAGGTCGTTTTATCGGACCCGTCTCTACTTCTAATTAGCAAGATGAAAGAGCGCTGGTCAATACTATTTGGACATCCGTCGAGTTTGGCATTCGGCGCGGGGTCGAGAATCGAGTTTTGATGTTCTCGCTTCGCGTCCGAGCAGCCTCATTATGTCGCAGGCTCATTCTGCGGAGAAAACCAACAACTGGTGCAGGTCTGAAAGTTTCGCACCCGAATTGCTTAAACGATGGGACATAGCCGTGACGGTCGTACGGTCACGTTCATAATATAAACCGGTAGCACCAAGACCAGGAGCCAGTAAGAAATAAATAAGGGACCGTGGACAACACCGTTGTCGCCCACATCTATTATTGCGAGAGAAAGTTTCGTCTCCTTCTTTTTTCGCCAACGCCGAAAATGTCGTGAATTGTATTTTTTTGCTTTAATATTGCTCGATTAACCCATTTCCAATGACTGGCAGATCCCCTTCCTTTCCCGAGACACCCAGTATCATGAAAATACATTTGCCCCCGTACTTGTGACAAACGCTTCGGTCAACTTTCCCCCTTACTCCCTCGCCGCTGGATTTCGCGCCCGATCAGGACGAGTCGCAGCAGAATGAGTCATGAGAAATTTCAAAGGGGGATGGGTGTCTCCGAGGGTGCCCCCGTGGTGCCCCGTGGAGGAGTGCCAACTGTTAGCCCCCTCCGGACAATCGGGTGCACATGTGCTCGCGAGGGAATTTCAGCTCATGCCGGCGAATGGGGTCGCGATAGGCGTTCTTCTTCTTCCGTACCGCGAAATCCCATGAGAACTTGGGCAAGTGCCCCGGCGAAGGATAACACCCGGTAGCGATAGCGCCAAGGGGGACCGACGTATAAAAGAGCCGGCCGCGGGATTAACAGCGTATCGATTGGACGGCGAGGCGCGCGAAAGAAGGACATTTTTCTCCTTTCGAATCGACCATCCTCGTCGATCAGCGTGCAAATCCCGATTTCGTCGCGCTTCGACGGAATCACGTTCTTGCTCTGACACGATATCTCTCTCTAAAAATCGGCGAAATCCACGCGTTGACCGAAACGCGCGCGTGCGACATTCTGTTACGGCGATACTAATTACGGACATTTTCGCGCATTGCTGATAATCCTACCTGATAACAATCGGGCTCGATAGAGTCAAAAGCGAGCGATTACGGGCAGACCGATAATTGCACAGACGCATACGTTATAAACGTGTACGACCCCGATAAGACGAATTATATAATCGCAGTTGTTGATCAATATTTATACGAATTACACCGTCATATGCGTAACACATTTATAAATAATTATAAATTATATTCAATGCGCGCGTAACGCATTCATAAATAATTGCTAATCATATATATTCGCCTATACGAAATGAATGTATTATTTATCAAATTGTAGTTATGTAAGAGCGCATAGAGTTTACCATAAATTCATACATGTGGGTAGTTATTTATCAGATAAGGTATCAGCAACTTGAGTCTTGTTTACGATAGCTCGATAGACATTGGACTCGATTACTATTCACTTATCGTAGCAATAAATCTCGAACCTGAATTCACGCTCGTAATCATAAATATCCAAGAACAAATATTTATTGCAAAATAATAATATTGACTGACTAAGTCAATTACTGCTGTCAATTTGAATAGAACAACGATCGATAAAAGCCTGTCACAGGCGATTTCTCTCTAGTGCAATAAAAATAAAACAATTACAGTTTTGTGTCAACTTCGTGAAGACATAAAATCATTATTCTATATTTTTTCGCCCGGACGTTTCGGTTCTAATTTACAGACTCTCTTCTTAGGATCGAAACGTCTTGATGAAGAAATATAAGATTGATGACTTTATATCTTCACGAAATTAAGAAACTGTAATAATTTTGTTTTTATTTATTTTCAATACGGCGACCTTTATTTCGAGAGTATGCTGTAAAATTAGGCGGAAAGTATGCCTGGAAAATGTCAGGCAATAATTGACAACTGCGATAATTGAATGACTTGTTAAAAGCGTTGTAGTACTGATTATGTAGTATCTATGTAATTTTTTCTTGTGATAAACACCGTTTAAAAGTCCTGTCATGCTCTTATTAGGCAGACTATATCTATTATATTAAAATTGTCATTGCGTTAAAATCTCTGACCATTTCGACGGATGTCCTTTGCTATTTCTCTTGACACTTATCGATAGATTTATTGCCAAATTTGCGACAATATAGATATACACCGCGATCACAAGAAAACGAGTACTCACCCTGCTGCGCCGTCTGTTCGCTAGAAGAGCCAGCACCATTGCCACCACCGGTCGGCGACAAAGAAGATGGAGACTGACTGCCTACCGCGTTGCAGGATTTGGACGGCAGATGTGAGAGAAGCGCACCTCTGCCTTTACCGCCGATTGGGCCTCCTCTACGAGAGCCTCGCGGCCTACCGCGTTTGCTAGCGCCGCGTACAGATTGTCGCATACGTGCGCCGGCATTCACACCAAAAGCGAAGTGATGACCGAGTCGAGCGACCTTGGACGGTTCGCCAAACTGAGCATTGCCTCGAACTTGGCGAGCGTCGCCGCCGGAAACCGCCACCGGGCCGTCCACGTCGACCACCAGACCCTCGTTGCTTGTCTCGTCCTGCAACAAAGAGAAATCGCCGCAGAGATCAGAGACTTGTTTCTCGAATTGTGTTAAGGGTCGCACACTGTTATCACGTGTAAATTGTGTGTTTCCGGAATAAATAAATAAATAATAGATCGTGAATCTCTCTTGAAACTTACTTGTTCTCCGGAAATAAAAGAAAATACAAATAACAATAATAGATGTATAATAAGAGTTCTAGAAATGAACGATATTGATATAACAAGAACGACAAGCAAATAATAACATCGTTGCAGTTTTATACCTCAGACTTGGCCGGGCTGGTCGGCGTGCTATAATTATCCGCATTTTCTAACTGCTGCTGATGATGATTGTTCTGGTGCTGTGACTGAATCGGATTGGCGATCGGTTTGGGCTCATTAACATTAACTTGAACAGCATCGTTGTTTTTGTCGCCATTAGCGTCGACGAGGCACAGCTTCTTCGCGTCGCTCTAAAAAATAAAGGTTGCGGTGAAAAGTACACAATCGAAACGAGCGAGAAATATAATCGTGGTCTAAACCGTTCCGTCATAATTAAACGTAAGACTCAATTAATGGCTCTCAATTTCGACTCGCACCGGGAACGAAACATTTTCAGACAATTTATCGGCTGATCGTGAGCTCAGCGAGTCGAATTAATTCCCCGGCACGATAATCAACGATTCCGGGTAAATTCAGCTGCGAGCCGATAACGTGATATTAAGGGGAACGAGAAACAGGAGCGGTAATAGGTGGGAACGAAGGAGCGGTGGTTAAGCGAGAAAACAACGAAAAAGAAATCTTCGCGACGCGACCGATAGCGGTGTGTAAGGGCGCCGGGCTCACCTTGACCGGAAGCGCGGTTAACTTCCTCTTCCGGTCCTTCTCCTTGTGCTGTAGGTTCGACTCGAGGCGAGCCTCCTCCGCTCGCTGCTGCTTTCTCTCCTCGCTTCGTTGGCTGTCTGAAATATACGGACGTGGGCTTGTACACGGGGACGCAAGTTCGTTACTCTGTTTCTTATTATTATTCCTCATTAGGCCATTAGCATAACCTAACGAGCATAATGTAATCGCGGCCACCTCGGCCGCCCCCTCCCGCTCGCTCATATTTTCGACGCGTTTGTGCATACACGCGCATCCCGCCATGCGAATACGATAGAGCGCTCGATAGCGTTGTGGCGAGTGTAAACTCGACGATCCAACGTCCTCCCGATAAATAAAATATTTGACTTATCGAACGATACACAGGCTGCTCCAGGCCTTTAATTCATTGACTAATTGTATTTATCTGTTTGTCAAAGATATGTATTCACAGAAAATGAATTTTGAGATTTCCTGACTTTTACGCGTCTTACAATGGAAAATTTTCCACAACCAATATCTTAAATTTTAACATTTGGAAGCAGGGATTGCAGGGAAGGTAGCTTATATTATTTAGAAGCACAACACAAACTTAGAAATTTAGTAACATAATAAGTCTGTTCTTTACAGCTAAACTGCACTAGTTTACATTAGTTCTATTTCCTCCTTTTTTACATAGTCACAGTTAGATATCTTTCTTTCTAAATTTCTTTCTAAGTCCCGAAAGTGTACATTAATTCAGTGATAAAAAACAGACTTAATAATCTTGAATATACTTTTTTTACTGCTTACGTCTCACTTTTTAAGTTTTTCTATGTGCCATGGCTCCAACACGTAATAAATAATTTATAAAATACGCGAGTTTTAAACGCATTTGACTATAAATGTTAGATATAATATTTAAAAAATTATAAATATATTTTAGAACAAGAACATTTAAGATAACTATGAGCAAAGTTCAATATTTCACAGTTCTTTTAACATTATATTTTTCAAATTAACTTTTTAGTTTAGTTCGAGTGGATTCTAATTCAACAAAGAGTTAATCCAGTGCTAAATTGGCAGATTTATGTGATTTTTTACTTACATTTAGCTTCGATTTCTTCGTCATCCAATAGAAGCGAGACCACTTCCTTGGGCTTCAGAGTATCAGGTTTGAAGTTTCCGCCGCTTATGACCATGCGTTGAATCTGTAACGTACGATAGCCTCATATTCGCGCATGACTTAATTATATGCAACTATTCAATGGTCATCGGTTTATAAAACAAACCTCGCTTTTCTCGCGTGCTCTCTGTAGAATTCGCTCCTCGATAGTTCCTTTACATATTAATCGGTAGACCGTGACTTGCTTGGTCTGCCCCAGTCTGTGGGCGCGATCCATAGCTTGTTGATCTACGGTGGGATTCCAATCGCTGTCGTAAAATATGACCTGTAAGTTTCGTTAAGGTTGCAGTTTCAATGTACATAAAAAAACTAGTAACATGTAACCGTCGATGCATGAGCAAGTGTGGATCATCGCGATAGTCCTTGCATGCGAGATAAATTAATGCACGCTCTTCTCACAGCCATTATAAATGCGCGTCTCAATGTTTGATAATCCATATAAGTGTTTTACGACAAACACGTAAATACTTAATTTAGTTGTAAACGCTTTAACGCGGAATTAAGTCGCAAACTTTATCAATATTGAGCGTGAATATAATTTCTATAAGTAATTCGAACCACTCTTTGCATGCCTATGATGTTGATCAATTTAATAAGTATATAAATTTTATAAATGTGTACAATGTGTGGTTTAATTTTAGTTTTCACACGTAGTCATATTTATATAACGTTCCCATGTGTGAATATATAAAGAATGGATTAAAAGATAGAATTACTTACCGTGTCTGCTGCGGTAAGGTTGATTCCCAGGCCGCCAGCTCTAGTGCTAAGCAGAAAGACGAATATGTCCGCTCTGAAACACGAAACGCGAATTTAACAACCATGCCGAGGAACAACGACATCGGTCGTTTTGTATGTAAATTAATTCGAACTGCCGGCTTTTGAAGGATTTCCAGAGTGAAATCCTCACCCAACGCTCGCGATCTGATCGTGTTTAAGATTTCGGGAGCTTAAACGACATAGTATTCTCTCATTTGTGTTCATTGTTTCTTCATCCATTTCAAAATTATAAAATTAAATCACAATGTATTCTTATGAAAACGTACTTTCATTAAATAAGAAATTAATAAATTACGAAAAAATAAAAGGAAAATTATACGCTAACGCAATGCAAAGGAATAAGTTTGTTTACATATTTGAGAAAAAATATGAACAGAATTTTGGCAGACTGGTATAACGACCAATGCAGTTTTGCCTAATAATAGCCCACCGTTAGAGGTTCAAGTTTGTGGTCGTGCATTCAAAAAGCTGCAGCTGTCTGCAAGAAGGGGACGATTCGCCAATTAATTCGCATGTTAGTTATGCGCGGCTGAACCACATAGGACATGCGATCTCAGAATCGCGCTTTAAGTATGCAACTGGATACTGTTAGAGGATGATAGATATTCTAATCAGCACGGCAACCGGGTTATTAATATTATTATGAATAATATATTTTCATTAACAAACAACTGACATAAAGTTGAAATTTCACGTAATCTGTTTGCAACGACAGAAGAGTTCGCTGGACAGAAATGCGCAAGATGAATGCAACGAATTATAGATAAAGACAACATAATTACCTTTTCTGAAAATCTGCTACCATGTCCCGACGATCCGAAATTTTCGACGAACCGTCCAACCTCATGAAGGTGTGTTTCCTGTGGTACATGTATTCCTATGAAAAATAAATTTATATTAATAAATCTATATATTATATTAATATTAATAAATGTACAAATTGCGTGGCTATTTGCATGGGAACGAATAAACGTGCCTCCAGCAAATCGATCATTTTCGTCATCTGAGAATAAATGAGCACTCTGTGTCCTTGTTCTTTCAGACGTCGTAAGAGGCTGTCTAACACAGAGAGCTTGCCAGCGTCCGTTACTAACGTTTGTTTATCTGAAATGATTTAGTTTATATTTAAAAATTATATTTCACCTTTTCGCCAATATACTAATGGATAAATAAAGAAACATATACAATAAAGCGTTCCGACAGTAATTTAAGCATCGTGTTGTGTTGTCATCAAGATGTATTATTTAACTTACCCGGCACAATGATATTTGACCATCCATTAACAGGAGCACACGCGGACAATCCGCCCAGCGGTTGATAGCAAAACGTTGACATTGTTTGACCGATACGTATACCCGGATTTTCTTCCGACAAAGAAAGTGCCCGTTCACAGCCGAACCAAAGTAATTTCTGACCGAATAATCCGCCGCATTCCTCGTGCCTTCTCCAAGCACATGCCGCGGAACTATTACTAACGTATAATTTACGCGGACTAGCTTGAACCTACAATGAAACGGCTCGGAATAAATATATAATTCTTCGTTTATTTATTTTACGCACGAATGTTGCGCGAGGAAATGTCGTCACCTTGGGATTTTTGTCGCAAACGAAGGCGGGAATCATAGTCTCTTGGCAATATCGCATTATGGGTTGTCGCGGATGATGAGGATGCTCAGGTAGCAAGGCTAACTTTGAGTCCTCCGCTTGTTCCGTTTTGCCAGCAGGAAGTATTCTCTGTAACTAAATATTCAAACACCGGTGTATTCGTTATTTGCATGTTTCGAACTTTCAAAGTGTTTAACGTAAATAAGTCGTAATTACTTTCAGCAATTGATTAGCAGATTTCTTACTGCTACGCAGTATTCTGTGAGCAACAGTTTCCGGCATCGAATGTATCTTATGGGCGGTGTGCACGTATAAAGCCTCGCCTTCGATTATCTTCCTCGTGAATAACAAATCCTGCGACGTCGCCGATAAAGCCTCGATCTTTTTAGGCAAATGAAACATTTGATTCATGGGCGTCCTCGATCTGTTATCGACGCACCAATTATCCCAGTACTGTACCATTTTTAATCGTCTCTCCATTAACGTTATTAAGTATAATCTGAAACATACATAAAAGTACTTAATGAAAATTGATACAAAGAACCAATTGTGTTCTTTCAACATACAGGCTTTTATTTACATACCTAAATAAAGTACCAGCAATAAAAATCTTATTCAACTCCATCGGGGATAAATTGATAAATCTACTAAATGAAAATGTATTTTCGCTCGAGTCTTCGTTACAGTGAAGAGCACGATGAATATATTCCGCGGCGAATATGAACAATTTGTTACACAACAAATGATCCTTAGATGGTAACGCTAGATGCAAAAGTCCTTCGTTATATAGCAAAACGGGCAGATTATACAATTCAGTGTTCATAAAAAACGGCGATTTAGCGTCCCTACGTTCGAAGAGTTCTGGATGATTACAGACCTGTAAAATCGTACGTAATTAGACTCGCTTTTTAGAAAGCTATAGTGTACATAAGCACGATTGTCACAATAACAAGTAAAATCGATGGTACATCATACATAAGAAATTAGTTATATCGATAAAAATACGTACCTTTCGGAACTGCATGACTAGATTCATTAAATTGGAAGTAAAATTTTTGTCGTTGGATGCAGTGTCCCCTCCACCGACCGTGTAATGCAATAAGTCCTCTATCCTAATTTTCTTTTTCAACGCTACAACCGATAGAAATGTATTAACGTCATTTTATTTAATATATAATACGTGAAAACAAACTTTACCTGAATAAAGCAACTTTTGACGCGTCGTAAGCGGACAGTATACCATCACTTCAATCTTATCAGATAGCTCATTTTCTACGTCCTTTTTTATTCTTCGTAACATGAAAGGTTTCAGGATCATGTGTAGCCTTGATAAGTGTTCTAACGTGGGATATAGAGTATTTTAATTGATCTACGCATCAAGAACATACATTTGTGTGCGCGTGTATGTATTGTCTTACATGATATATTACTCACTCTCGTCTATGCCCGTTTTATTTTCCGCGTGACTTTCGATATCTTTGGAGAACCATTCGTTAAATTCGTCGTGCGAATCAAACAAAGTCGGCATAATGAAATGTAACAATGCCCATAATTCTGCCATGCTATTTTGTATAGGAGTACCACTGAGCAATAATCTGTTACGGCAACTGAATCCCAATAACAGCTTCCACCTCATACTATTAAATATATTACGGTTAGCGGCTGCAGTATAATTGTCACACAACAATGGAAAGACATACAATCACATCATACCTGCTTGTGCTCTTTATAGCTTGTGCTTCGTCCAAAATCATGTATTGCCATTTTATTCTATTAAAATATTTATAATCCGTAATTATTAATTGATAGCTCGTTATTACTACATGGAAAGATGCTTCTTTTGTATGCAAATCTTTAGTGTCCCAAAATTGCCTGAGTATTTTGCGTTCTTGAGGGTTACCCCAATACGGAACCACTTTGAACACCGGTACAAATCTTGCCATTTCCTGTTGCCAGTTATGCAGTGTCGAAGCGGGTGATATAATTAGGAATGGTCCCCAAACAGCTAAAAAAAAAACCGGTTAAAGCTTCAAATTATGGCGTCAAATTATTTTTGGAAAAAGCTTTGATGAACACAACACATATTCAATGTCAACTTATAATAATATAATAACAAAATTTATTCTTTAAAGATACATACAATATCTCTCAGCGACATGACACAAAAATGCTATAGACTGCACAGTTTTTCCCAGACCCATTTCATCAGCTAATATTCCACTGATACCCTGCAAACAAGTGATTAAGTAATAAAAAAAAAATTATGTTTAATATGTAGATATCACTATTTCAGTAATATCAATGTATATATGTAAATTACAAACCTGATCGTACAAGTTCGCCAACCAATTCATTCCCTTTAACTGATAACCTTTCAAATTTCCTTTGAAAATTGAGGGTTGAGGGTGTTCCAAATTGTCAGGTGTGTCGCTGAGACGCAATTCTTGAGATGCGGTAACTGTATCAAATTGCTTAGTCCTGGCTTTCTCATTGTCAAACGCCTCAGTAGCGTTTTTCTTTGCTTTCAGTTTCATGGCCTCACTACACATTAAATAAAATGAAAAATCTCGATGCTCCTTGATTACACGCAATAGCTATTAAAAAATGTGTTAACTTCCATAGATAAAATTCTACATCAATAGTTGAAGTACCTATCGTAATCGTCGATGCCAATAAGTCTGGGATTCTTTTCTTCATCCAATTGATTCAGAATTCTCAACTGTTCCTCTGGTGATGCTTTGCCCAACTTTCGTGACATAAAATGAGCGTACAACTCTGTTTGAGTGATGAGAAAATTTAATTTTCTTTGCTGACGTTTTGCCTGAAACAAACACAACAATGTACTTCTCACGAGATATTGTAGAAAAAAAACCGACTCGGTGTGTATTCTCTTACTTCAATAAGCTCTACATCCATTTTACGCTGTTCCTCAGCTTCTTTTTCTAATCTTCTCCTAGTTTCCCGTTCAACTCGATCGTAACGTTTCCAATAAGACTGCATTTCTCTTGTCAAACGTTTGGCCCTCCAGATAGTCTCCTTCATATTTTTCTGCGACTGGATCATGACAATAGAAAAAGAAATAATATGTATAAGCTATTATAGTCTGAATTCTCAAGAACGATACAACATAAGCATTAAACTAGTATACACACCTGCATAGCTTTCTGCCTCCAATATTTCATGCAATGCTGTGCTACCTTTTTACAACTTATTAGCATTTCCTTGTGATTGTTAGATTTTGCCCGTTGTACTTTGCCCAGTTCTTTCTTAGACATCATGACCCATATTTTTCTTCTTCTCATCGTCATTACTTCCACGCTCTTGGTATTATGTTTCTTTCTCCCTCTAGCTCGTGGCTGATGACGCATTATGGCTTCTAATTCAGCCTCATCTAACTCTTCCTCCCTTGGAATTGATTTATCCCATTCTCCTTCCGGAAAATCTCCTTTCTAAAAATATAAATATGATTTTTTTTAATCAAATAAGCACAGAATACATGAATATGTAAGAGCAATATAAAGCTCGATATATACATGATACTCTTCGGATGTTCGATGACGATTAATTTTTTCCTTCTTAATTTTCATGATTTTTTTGTCAGGCTTCTTTTCTTTCTTTTTTTTATTTCCTACAATTAGCTTTTGATGCTCTAAAAATCTATCATAATTCGACAATAAGCCCGCGCTATAGTATTGGTATTGTATATTCTGAAAATGACAATAATATATATGGAATTTTTATTAACACATTAATATTCACTTACTAATCTAATTATGACCTTACTTCTGGTTTTTGATAGAAACGGCCTTGATATTTTTTTCGTAAAATATGGACTTTCAACATCTCTTGAAAATCGTCTTCCGTGATTGGGTTATCTGTATCAGAACCAGATGCGGAACTATCAGAGGAGTCGCTTAATAGAATATCTTGTAACCATCGGCGTTCCTCTCCCACACTTGACATATTGTATACCCTTAGTTTATTGATTCTTGCTTCTGTAAGAGTAACAGATTATATAAAGAAACTGATACTAAAAGCCGTTCAGATAAAATTAGAATACAATTATATTGTATATACCAACCTTCTTTTCGAGTGAGTACATTTTCAATGTAAGCATCTGATCCATCAGAAGATTCCGATGAAACAGACTTGTCATCTTCACTGAAAGATGAAAATATGATGTGTGATGTTTTGTATAATATTAATTTGTAAATACACCACTAGTACATCATAAATTAAGACAATACTGATATTTAATCAAAGCTACATTATTACCTAGCTTGTTCTTGAAAGAGATCGTTGATTTGTCTCAAGAAAGGCTGTATATTGAGGCTACGTTCTAATCTTTGCAGATGCAACGGTGTAGCCATTTCAGCTTCCAACTTCATTGTGTTTGCTCTATCGGTCATTACCACTTTACACAAAATTCAACAATCTATAATAATAAGCAAAAAATAAAATATCACCAGAGAATCATTATGTCAAGGAAAGTTTTTTTTTGTTTCTAAGCATATACACAGGTATTAGAATGGTAAAGATCAATACAGACTCAATTCTTTGCAGCATGCTGACAAATTTCTCAACTTAATTCATCAAGATACCAAGTATATGTACATTAAGATATATATGTCAGCAAATAATGCAAGTTCTACCTCTCCAAAGTCTACAAATCCAACGAAACTCACTGAACGATAACTCAACAGATACAAATTGTGATGCAGATGTAAAGTAATGATAAAAATGTATATTGCACGAGGTACGAGCAGTCACGATCTACTAATGTAACGAAATAAAACGTGCGTATTCCCGTTTCACGACAGCTAGTTACAAGAAATGTTCTTCATAAGGCCTACTATTATACTTCGAAATTTTTTGCATTTTCAACAACGGACAATACATATTACGGGCGAGAAACTGTCATGCGAGGTCGTGTGCGGCTAATTTCATTATATAAGGCGAATGACACGTCGTATCGAGCTGGTGCGGTTATAATTCTGTTAAATATTTCAATAGTTTTGCTTTCACCTTCTGTTTTGGTTAGAAGCGGGTACCACTTATTTCGCACGGGAAACAGAGTCTACTGCGGCAATGCGAGTCCCTCTGTTCACAGCGAAATTAGATATATCAGTCGGAAGGGAATACATAGTAGAAAGGGGCCTAGAGAACGCAGACATTTGGCGTGCCATTAAAGCAGGGCAGGGATAGGGCATATTGCTGGCTACCATTTTTGTTTTCAGTAGGTGGCGCTGGCCGCGCCTGTGCGCCTCTTTCTTTGCGATCTCGTTTCTGGATACTCCTCAATACCGACAATTTGAGAATCATGCCCCAATATCAAACAGCTTTAGAACACATGCCAGCGCGATCAATCTCCATGTATCTCGCCGATGTAAAATACAGATATTGTCTCGTGTTTCTTAAAAATGTAGCTTTGCAAGATATATTAAAATAGACTGACTTTAACGCAAGAATTGGGATTTCGCATATAATATTGTCTAACTCTTATAATATGATAATTACGCATTACTTTGTAGTAAGAGAGGGGGAAGGATAATATATATTTATTTATTTATTAACCGTGTTAGAACGATACACCATTCAACTAGCAAGATGACGTCAAATGGCATCTCTGGCTCAACAATACGTCGTTAAAATTTAACATCACTTGACGTCATTTTCCACTTGGAAAAATACACATATGATTAAGTCTCAACTACAACATCAATTCAACATACTTGCTCGACAAAATTGGTAATATTTCAAAACTTGTGTTTCGAAAGTAATTCGATAGAAGTCATTTTGCTTCCCGAAAAATTCATTTTATCGCCTCGATCGATTATTACGACTCCGAGCGGCCATAATATATCGATGGAACATTCAGTTCTGTTCAAATTGATAATATTTCAAGACTCACCTCGATATTCGAGGCAATTCCGTAGAAATGCCATTTTTTTCTTCTCATAAAACGCATTCCGTCTTACCAAGTCGTCGGAAGTTACGAGTGTGATTCGAACCAGCTATCTTGTGAATGGAACTTCCGCTCATGCGCGACTCGCGCACTCTAGCCTCGAAACCACTCCGGAAGTGCCTGCAATTACTGTCTGATGCAACCCACTTTACTGATAAACATCGATTAATCACCCAGGAGATACTACGAGGATATTCGTAAAAATCTAACGATTTTATCGAAATGAGATATCTCTGTTTGCGGAAGTCAAGTGTCACGAAACGAAGGTGTTCTCCGAGAGAGAGGGAGAAGCCCGCTGGAAATTCTCAAGCAGCGTTATTTTGCAGAATGTACATTTGTTATACCTCTTTCTCGATTTTACGGAAAGAAATCTTTCCGCGGATATCGTTCTTTCAGTCGCGACATTGACTCCGGTAGACGTCTGGTGCGAGGCTTGTCGCACGGAGTCTCTGCGCGCAGCCGTGCGAGCCCCGCTCTCGTATCCCTTCATTTCCGTTGTATTCGCCGAGCCATCTTGGTCGCGCGTCAGAGCCACCGGTCACTTCGTCGGCCAATTTCGTTCGCTACACTTCGTAAGAGAGAGAGCATACGTTCAGTAATATTCAGCGAACTGATCGGCGTTGCCGTGTACATCCAGGTGAGTAAACCACACATTCGTCTCCGTCGGCATTAAATGCCCGTAGAAAAGTGCTAGCTACGAAGAAAAACGGGAATAAAAAAAGAAAAAGAAAATATATTCTTCGTACGCCAGCTTTCGCTCGTGTTCCACCAGCTTTCGAGAATACGTAGCGTGTCACATTATATGCGCCCGCATTATGAACAATGTCGTAGATTTTACGAGGAAAGTGGATCATCCACGTTCGCTTTGAATTCTATCGTCGCATCGGGAGCATCTGCGGGTAGAAACGCGAGTCACTCGCCGCCGCGGCCATTACGCTTCGCGACGCAGTTAATCGACGTGCTCTCTCGTATCGATCGCCGATCCCCGACGCCATCGAAAATTCTGGAATTCTGGTCCGGCGTCCTCATTTGTTGCTTCACACAGTGCAGCGATAGCTTTCGCTTCATTTTTTTCTCTCTCTTTCTTTGGAATTATCGCGCACACACGACAGCTTTGTGTATATCGACCGTTCTACGGCGCGCGTAAAGGTCGTTCGATGAGGCGGTTACTGCGCGTTTCAGGACGGACGCGTCTCATGTGACGCTTTTCCCACGTATTGTTGAGCATCTGAGTACTTCGTGCGCTTTGTTTCATCTTCCAAACATAAAGCGGGTAATTAACGATGCTTTCTTTATATTTATATGCTATTCGGAAACTCTAATATTGCGACGACTGTATTATACAGTGCGTACTCTTAAATACTTGCATTATCGAGCGGTATTATAAATATATTTATTATTATTATTATAAACAAAGTATATTCTTCTCTGTGAGTTATCTTTCAGTTTCTTATTCGACGGAGCATTTATATTACACAAATGCCATTAGACCGCTGTTCGTTTTCAAATAAATTCCAATTCATTTACGTCTCAGTTAGATTCTCATAAGCTCACGATTCTTTTATGTTGTGACTAAGCGGCGGATTCCTTAGGTAGCCCGTTATGTAAGGTGTTTTTATATTTTCCTTTAAGAATGAGCACCCGAGTATTCGTTGGTGGATTAACATACCGGGTGAGAGAGCGCGATCTCGAGAAGTTCTTCCGGAAATATGGTAGAATCAAGGAGGTCGCTATGAAGAATGGATTTGCCTTTGTGGTAAGTCTAATGTGGTTTAATTGTTTTTTTACAGTATGGTAGGGACAAGAGTCTATGTCGGTGGGCTTCCGTATGGGACCAGGGAAAGAGACCTTGAGAGATTTTTCAGAGGCTACGGTCGTTTCCGTGATGTACTCATCAAGAATGGTTACGGCTTTGTTGTAAGTATTTATAATCAGTTGTAAATAAACCCACAATAACACTTCGCATTGCTCAATTTGGTCCCATGATAACTTGATTAGTTCAGAGCTTAACACTGCTTGCAAATTCTTAGTTTCAACAACAGCTGTCTGTAACCAATGTACTCCTAGAATTAAGTGCTGAAACAAATTGCAATACTTCCTTAGCTTTGTTTTATCGTTACAGTGCTTTTGGAAATATTTTTTTTTTTATATATATAAAAGCATATGCATAGACACATGAAGTGCATGTGCATAAATAAAACTTTTTTTGCCACGTTTTATTATCATAAATTGTATTTGGCACTGCAAGCCTTCATATTGATATAACAAGACAGTCGTCAAGTTGACAAATCTCATACTTGAAAGAATAGTCCATTTGTTTTTACTATCATGATTTGGACCGAAATGGGTAGGCTGCAATGTGTTAAAATCGCAAACGTAACTCGATTACCTGAGTTGACCTGGCCCGAGCCCTGAGCACATTGGCTGTGGCTGTTTAGAGGAGCTGTGTGCTGCTTATTCGTCGATTATTCTGCAAAAATTTGTAAGTTATGTATGACCAGGGGAAAGGAATTATTTACAATGAGGCCCATATGTTTCAGAATAATTATCTCTATCAATAACTCAAGCACCTATATCGATTCAAGTCTTTTGCACTTTGCGATATTGCTGGATATACAATTTTTACATATATATATATATATATATTTGTTATAGATTAAATGGTAATATATTCTATCTATCTTAAAACTTTTGCAGGATACAAGCGAAGAAAATGCCTACCTAAAATGATCCTAGAAAATTGCGAATATATTTAAACCTTGTTATTGTCATTAATGAAATCTATCCTATCAATGACCCTCTTTATTGTATTAGAATGTTAGGTTCTGTGTTAAGAAACCAGCCATGGAGACATAAAGGATAGGTAGATTAAGTACCAGATTTTTCTAATGATCTCGGATCAGCTAGTCAGCGATTTTTTGTTCTTTTTGTTCTTTCCTAGAAACATCCAAATGTACTAATTTGTGAAAAGTAATATTCAAGCCATATTATTCAGTTTTTACCATTTTTTATGACACAGAATTTTACCATTTTTTGTTTATCCTGTTGTTTTTCCTTTTCAATAATATTATATTTTTATCAATTACGTAGGTTACGAAATACTTTGAAAAACTGAATTTTCAACTAAATACGAAATAATATGACATTAGAAAAAGATAGAATTTGTATTTATTTTCTGTCTCATACGTGCCGTTTTCTTCCATTTGATCTAGCATTCCAGTATAGTGTAGAGTTCAGTAAATCTTATTAACACCATTAACATTTTTTAAAAAAGTACACTTTATAAATAACTCAATAATATCTATAACAATCTTAAACAAAATTTGTCAACAACATATTACATACTGATTAATATTCAAAATTACCGGATTTTCTGTAAAAATTATGATTATACATGTATCGGACATTATTCTTAAAAGTTTTTATTGCCGTAGAATTAGCTTAAGCAATAAAAAACTAATTAACGAAATTACATTTCATTCCTAAATGATAACAGAAACATTCTCTTTGCAGGAATTCGACGACTATAGAGACGCCGACGATGCTGTATACGAACTAAATGGGAAGGAACTTCTAGGGGAAAGGTAATGCGATTCTGTCTTACATAATGTATGTGTTCTTTGAAACATACATGTACTAGGCGATTACATTAGGCGTATGACGGAATGGTATAGGTAGCATGTTTTCTGCATGACTGAATAGTTCTTATATACAATCCATTTAGTATGTGGATTGGTTACTTCGATCATGCTGTTTGAACTTTATAATAATGATAATATTATTGGTACTGGGGGCACACTCTGCTTAAGAGCAAACGAGTTTCTATGCATCATGATTCATTATGCTAACATAGAATCGATTAAATTTATCCAAATGAACTAATAGTTTTTTACACATTAGATGTAGTTCCTTCCTATAAAAGAAAAATTTGTTGAAATACCATTCATAAAGTAACTGTCTGATATCAGCATTAAATAATGATAAACAAAAGTAACTAAATCGGTTGTGCAATGATCAATGTTCTGACCCGATTCTGTTATCAGTAGCAAGCTCTAGAGGACTTTTTTTATTTCTGTAAAGGGGCAAGAAATAAGGAAAAACAGTTCAGCTTATATGATTAACTTGCTGCTAAGATTAACGAAAGTTACTTACCAAAGTGTCTAATATATTTTAATATAGTTAATTTATATAACAGTTCTTTTTTCAGCGGCGTTCTTATACGATATTTATCATAAAATTGTATATGTAATATTCTCCTATATTATATAACCTTATTTCTATCTCTTGTGTTATCTTAAGTAAACACAGTTCAATGTCGACTTTACGTTACTTCAAATGACTATGTCTCTAATAGATCGATATGTGAGAAGCAATAGCATTGAAATAAGACGAAGAGTTCAATCTGTGCAAAATGTTTGAAACATCTGTAGAAATTTTTGAACAAGTTTTTTTTTTCTTTCATAGTGTTTATCTCTCTTTTCCTCTGTCTTTTGGGAATTTATGTAAGTGTGTCGGTAATATTCACAATTTTCTGAACAATGCTGACGAAATGTGATCGAACGAAATTATTCTCAGCGCTCTAATCGCATTATGTTTCAACCTGTACCAGTAATATTATTCGCTGTTGCTTCTATATATAATTAAAGACAAATGTACAATGCACAAGTATTTGTTGGCATTGAACGGGTGCTCCGTTAATGCTGTTAATTTTGCGTTTTTAGTAAACGGCGTCTGTCCTCCAAATTAACGATCGGACCTTTATCGTAACAAAAAACGTGTGTCCTTAAAGAGCCGTTGCGACTTACCGCCATTTTGAACTACTTCCATCAATTCCCCGATTAAAGAACAATCGTCAAAGTAAATGTAACAATGTGTCTGGCGAAATGTATATTGCTTCTTTTATTATGGAAGGGCATTCGATACATGTGTTTTTTCTTAATTTGATCACGTGATTCTGTATTACCCGCCTAGTAATGAACTTTTAAAGTAAACGAAGAGAGAAAACGAAAAAAAAGGGTAATTAAACGAGAAAATAGGAACTTTCAAATAAAATCATAAGGGATCACGGATCAAGTTACGAAAAAGCTGATAGACGTAATGAAAAAAGATTAGCTCGGTTATAAGTAACGTTGTAAAAGAGGCATCTAGAATACATAGGGAACGAGGACGAATCGTGACTGAGGGAGTGAAAGAAAGTGATAGGGGACAGCGCCTCAGAAAGCGAAAGAGAGACCGGACGATAGAGATTCTGAGAAAGAGAGAGAGAACAGATGATATTTGAACGGATTTCGGGAGGAGGCTGAGGAATGGAAGGAAAAGGAAGGAAGCAGCATTAGAGTAAGAATTAGTCGAGGACTTAGGCGGGGTTTTGTTGGGTGTGTTTCAGAGTGGCGGTGGAGATAGCACGGGGTGTTTCAGGGAGGCGAGGCGACCGTGGCTACGGACGCTCACGCTCCTGGAGAGACAAGTAAGCATATCCAATGTGTCTTGTTACAGAATTACTGTAGAGAGGGCCCGGGGGACACCTAGGGGTAGTGACCAGTGGCGCTATGGTGACTCCCGTGGTGGTTATGGGGACTCGAGGCGATCTGCGTAAGACACGCTATCCTTTTTTTTATTTTATCAGAGCGATCATTATCCCCTCCTCCCCTGCAGGCAGTCGGCTCGGGATGTGCGAAATCCAAACGTTCGATTCACTTGTTTATTTATTCATTCACATGATTACCTACCGTTCTTTCCAATGCCTTCCTTTTTGTTTTATATATATATATATATANTATATATATATATATATATATATATATATATATTCTTTTGTTCCGTTTTCCCCCTATTCTTTTCCGTTTGTTTCTTTCAATTTTGCTCGCCGTTATTTCTCCTTGATTATTCATTTTCCTTTTATTCGAAGCGATCGATTTCGCACATCGTCCGCTCAGGGAAGAACGTAACCTTGGATATGATAAGCTCTAGTGTAGAGAGCGTAGTGAGATGAGTAATGAAAATTTCGCGTTGCAAGCTTCACTTGCGCTAGTGTATACGAAAACGTTAATAAAGAGACGTATGTTACTTTCGCTTAATTGGTTGTCTTGGATTTGACTGCTCTCCCGAGTAAGTCTCGAATCGTACGTCGTGTTTGTCAGAGAGTCGAGCCACGTCAATTAATAATCATTAAAATTGATAGTGATAACGCCTAGCGATACACCCTCCCAGACATTATGTTTATTGCTGGTAGTTGAGATATATTGAGCGATGTAATTGGCGACTAATAGATGTGTGGTATTGTGTTTGTTACAGCCGAGACGATATGCGGCACGACAGGTACGCTATTGCTGCATTTTGAATAGATTTGATTCGATTGGAACAGGTGATTGATTGTGTGCCTGAGCAATGAGTGCAGATCTGTAGTTATTTGCTGAAGGTTTAACCGACGATCCGTTATTTCTGTTCACATGACATCCCTTTTTGCAGAGATAGTGTGAACAGAAACACGAGGACTGCATCTAGCTACAAGCAATCATTGCCCAGGTACATACATCCAATGTTACGCTCTAACGATTAAAAACTTTACTTACATACAACTTTGTTGTCGTTGTTGTTATTGTTGTTGTTGTAATTTTGAATTATATCAGAGTCTTGCGTTTTATCATTCTTTCTTTCGCTACTACTTTAACGTAAAGTCAGGTCCAAGACAAACCTGCTTGATTTCGAGACATGCATGAGGATAATAGTCGGATTTTTTCCCATTCTAGATACGGACCACCGACACGTACAGAGTACCGCCTGACTGTGGAGAATCTTTCAAGCCGTGTCAGTTGGCAGGTAAGCGGCATACGTAATTCGCTTCCTTTTTTTTTCTTTTGCATTTTTACCGATTTCGTGTCTTAGTGAGTTTGATTACCAGTCGAGGTTCCAGAGAGAGAACGTTGTTGCACCGCTTTGATGGATTTTGTCGAATCTGTCGCGACTCGCTAAGTTTTTTAACGGGTTTTCGCGATTTCTCCGTGGCCAAATTTACGCGCACGCTCGCGCACCCACGCTACACGCGGTAGCATTCTTTAACGATTTCTTTGCCTTTGTTGTTCGATTCTCTTTCGTCTCATTTTACGTTCATTTACTCATAAAGAGATCCCTGTTTTGTAGTCGAAAGATGTAACATTTTGATCAAGTAAGTCTGTGGCAAAGTCGAAATCCAATTTCCGTATATGTGCAAAAGTCGCTTTCTATGAAAAGAAAACGGAGAGAAAGAAAAGCACGAAAGCGTGTATGATGATGAGGACATACAAGAATACGTTATGCGACGCATAATCACGCATCACCATTCCCGGATACGAGAGCACGAGGGACATGCGAGAGGAACTTGGAGTAACAACGACGACCCGTGATGAAGCCAACACAACGAGAGGAAAACCGCGACCGGACGTTGTGGACAAAGAGAGGTGCAAAGCGAAAGAAACGAAGCGACGGATAGTGGAAATGATGAGACTACAGAGAAGATAGAGACAAGGCAATAACGGATAAATGTTAACAATGTGGGAAATACCAGGACGCAATAGAGGAAAGCGAAACGAAAAAAAGATACCCAGAGGTACTCGAGCCGACGAATCGAGAACCTAACACACAGAGACTACCTCGTTGTGGACCAAGTCTTACTTGATCAATTTACATTGCGGATATATATATACATATATATATTTGTGTATATTGCATATAATAATCTATATATCTATCGTTGCACTCTTTTCGAATGATTGGTTGTTGTTGCCGTTTGACGATGATACATTTTTCACTCCCGGTCGAGTCTCGATTATCCTCCGACGTTACTTTTTCAATTTATTATTTCATTTACGTTCGCGCGAGCAGCAGTTTAAGAAAAAACGAAATAAAATTGATGTTCTTTCCGAAGAGTCATATCCTCTTCGCCGAGGAGGGGCGACCGGTAGGGCCGATAGACGATGTACGATGATAAAGAGATGACGATGCACGCGATGGGCCCGCCTTGAGGTCAAGTGGCACCAGGTTGGTTTCTGAGGTGTCCGGGGTGAGAGAGAGAGCCGCGTTGGCGCTGGGGTGTACACCTACCACACCACCTATCTACCACCTGCTATCGACTACTCGCGCGCAGTGATACGTGGTGAAATCCCAGTGATAGGTTGTCGTGCGCACGGCCCGATCCTCTCATCGTAATCACTGGGGGAAAAAAGTGAAACAAAGAAACCGGGAGAGAGAAAGAGAGAGAGAGAGAGAGAGAGGGGGAGAAAGAGAGAGCGAGAGAGAGAATCTCGATCTACGCTACCAATACAACTCTCACCGCCTACTACTTTGTTCGCCTGGGAGAGATAATCGTGTTTACCGATACTCATCGTCATTGATACATCACCATCGTCGTTGTCATCATCACACTACCACCATCGTCACCTGTCATTACCATTTTTATCATCATCATCTTCTTCTTCTTCACTACTACCTCCAATCTTAACCCCTGTTACAAAATCGACATCATCACAATTAGTACCTTCACTTTCATCAACCATCGTCACAACCCGCCACATCCGCCACCACCCATCACTTCACCGTGACTGTCACTGCTACTGGTACGCCACCGACCTAGCCATCTAGTAAGTCAGGCAGCGGCCACCCATGAGAAGGCGCATACGCGGGCCGATACCCGAACCATCCGCGACTACGCCACACAGAATCCGTTCGACCCGACCAAGCGCCGTGTGCCTGGCCTTTCTCTCTGTCCGTAAACAAGGTGGTGCCTGGGCCCAAGGTAAATGCGTCACCTTAACCGAGTGTACTCTTAGATATACACATATCTCTACTATAACTATATACACTTAAACATGCTTGTGTTTACATATGTATATACTATATATTTATATATAGTTATATATATCTATTTTATATATCTCATTATTCTTAATACTGTGCACCATAGCTCAGGTGTCGTTGCGTATGTGTCGAACCGTTGAGATGTCTTACGTAACCTGGAGCCGTGCACGCTAATTCAGACTAGCGACTAATAAGTGAATCCAGTACCGGAGATACTTCCTTTAATGATATTATTCCAGTGCTCGAAATTAGATATGCATATATTAACCCGGTTGTAAATCTCACGGTATATACGCGTGTCAACGTTCACCAATGTCCGCTTTCTTTTCACTCTTTGCAAAACTGATAACTCGTGACGTTCACTGATGGACTGCCTCTTCCGTGTTTGACTTTCTTTTATAGAGGCCAACTTTTCTTTATGCAAAGCAATTACATCTCATTGCAGAACTGCCATTTAAAAGCAAGCGGAAAATTTTCAAGGTGTTAGGTTAGGTGTACACAGGTGTCGCGGGAGTTCACTTTTACAGTGGCATGCGCCAATAGGTGTATTTTCTTTAGTTTCTTTCTTTCTATCACCACCGACGTGGAAACACTTGCGCTCGGACCTCGAGAGGCATCGGCACGAATCACAGAAACTACTACCACCGCCACCGAAGTGTCCCGGAGAATATGGAGTCGTCTCTGTGCTCTCTCGTTCTCGTGCAAGAAGGAACGGCATTATACAGGCGCACTACCAAGTCCACGACACGAAAGTCGTACCTGGTTCCCACAGAGATACAAGCAGAGATCTCCCAGCGATGAATGAACGCAAACGGACCGAACAGAGAATATCCATCCTCATTCGCCGATTAAATGCCCCTCACGAGGAACGACGCGAAGCATCCTTTACTCGAGCATGCGGAATAGACAATGGAATGGAAAAAAGCACATGGACAACATAGAAGAAACGTCGCGCAACGTTCAGAAAGAACATTTCCAACGAAAGGATCAAACAGGAGAACCCACAGTCCACCCTACCTTCAGGATTTGATCTCCCAGCGAGAGAGACTCGAGCTTGTACTTTTTCGCTTTAGTTTGATTTTTACGTTGTCGAGTTTTAGCTAGTATCTTATTTCAGTGGTTGCACTCATCAGAACGTTTATTTTACAGCTGTTGGAAATTTTTTGGGTTGAAATTGGATTATTCTTTTAAATCTACCGGAATAATTCGATCTTAGCATAGAAAACTTCCAACGCTTGCAAAATAAACGTTCTGCTGGACGTAGCCAATGTTAGTGTATTTTCTGTTCGATGCATAGAATATATTTGAATAGATCCTTCAGATTTTGTGTTTGGAATTTTTATCCTTCACATTTATACATCGTAGCTTGCCTTTTGCGGTTATACGTACCATAAGTTCTAATTTTTAAAAAAGTTACTAATTCTAAATGTGTTAAAGTTGGCAATTAAAAAGTAAAAATTATATTTAGAAATATTTCTTTCATCAGGTATTTAATAAAACAGATATTATGTGTAATTATTATATTACTATATGTAATTCTATTGTAAGCCTCTTTGCAGAAACGAATTCAAGTATACTTGGAAAAAAAAGATATTGTCGCTTTATTAACGATCATTGACAATGTTGGGAATTTCTCGTTCTGCAGAGTGGCATTATATCTGAAATTATAATCACGCTTGTTCTGAGGATTGAATTGCATTAAAAGAAAGGTTGCATCAACAGCAGATACTAAATTCGAGCACGTACGCACGCACACAGACACACACACACACACACACACACACACACACACACACACACACA
>NW_014556633.1:294844-325868 GCF_001313825.1 Dinoponera quadriceps
CACACACACACACACACACACACACACACACACACACACACATATACATTTCGTAACATTGCTGCTCAGCACTGAAGATACGACGAACAGATGTCATAGGCACTGTTGCCACTTGTCTCTTTTTCAAGAATAGACATTACGTTACCTCCCGTAGGAACAGATCGAAATAGGACGTATATAATGTATCGAGTGCACAGGATATATATATATATCTTAACCTGCGCGATATATATCAGACTAGGAACACAGTGTAGTGAACTCCATACGTAATTACTAATTCTAAATCTATTGCATATTAATGCGAATATACTATCACTCGATCGGGCCGAAGCATTAATTCTCGTTCTTGTGTGATGTCCAGGATTTGAAGGATTATATGAGACAAGCTGGAGAAGTGACCTATGCAGATGCTCATAAGCAACGGAGGAACGAAGGGTAAGAGGACATTCATTACGTTGACATATGTGATTGAATAAATAGTAATAGGCATGGGTGTGACTCGTTTTTCCTCAGTTATTTGGGAACAAGATCAACACAGACGCGCGCTATTTAATTACTGTTTCAAGGGGAAAACTTTTTTTTAAATAGTAATTTAATTTTTATAAATTATTCGGAAGACTCACAATTTTTTTTTACTTTTTCAAGAATGAAACCATTTTTCCCCACTATTTTTCATATTTTAAACCGCTCCCATGTCTGTAGCAGTTATTGTTAGCAATAATTTTTTCACGTATAATCACAACACACGCGAACAATTAATTTACAAACAGTTTTTTGACTGAAATACTTGATTTTGTAGAGTTGTTGAGTTCGCGACATACTCTGATTTGAAGAACGCTATCGATAAGTTGGATGACACCGAACTGAATGGACGCAGGATTAGACTCATCGAAGATAAGAGACGCGGCCGTCGTTCGAGATCGTCTAGCTCGAGATCACGCTCAAGATCTCGATCAAGATCTCGTCGTCGGTCGCGTTCCCGCTCAAGGTATAATCGTCGTTCTCGATCCCGATCAAGGTACTGTCGGGGCGACATTTCGTCACCTATTATTTTTTCTATTATGATTTTCTTTCATTTACGTATGATTGGTTGCAGCGTGATCGTTTTTTTTTTTTTACAGTTCATTTATTGTATTATGTTACAGTCCATTGATACAAATCGATTAATGTTATTATTTATTATGGGCTCAAGTTGCATTTCTGTCATTATGTTTATTTTTATTATTTTTTCACGCGTGTTGAGAAAATAATTTACTATTTAAAATATTATGTTTCATTTTTGTCACAAGTTAAGTTTCAAATATATTTTTGTCAAATTGTTTTATCCGTCATACGATGAAAATCAGAGATCTTTTGTGCACACTATCGCAAAATTGATCACATTAAAAAGATTGTTTTGCGACGAAAATTAATTTAAAACGCCAAATATATCTTTCATCGCTACTCGCGTCTTTTACCGCAGAAGTCGCCGCAGTTCCCGTAGTCGCAGCCGTCGCAGCAGCCGTTCCAAATCAAGAGCACATTCGAAGTCCAAATCCAAGTCTAAATCCAAATCTCCGGAGCGCAGCCGTTCCCGTTCCAAATCCAAGTGAGTAAAAATATGTCGTCTCATCAGGATCACCTTTCTTACGCCACATTTATTTCGTCATTTAGCCGTTTCGTTCCCACTCATAGTTCTGTGTATTTGTTTCACTTGTTTTATATTTTTTTCTTGCGCAAAATGTCGATCGTCACGATCAATCAACGTACACTCTCATTCCCATTTGTTATATTGGCAATGTTTTTGGGCTGGCTATGTGCCTTGAGCTCTCACGCTTGATCACGCTTACACGCGATCACTCACTCACCGCGCGCGCTTGGAAAACAAAACAAGAGAAAAAAAGCGAGTTTCTTTGTATTTAGTCACTCTACTTTTTTGTCCCCCTTTCATTTTGAACTATAATTTTGCAGATCAAGAGACCGCTCAAAGTCGAAATCTAAGTCAAAGTCCAAATCCAGATCTCGTTCTAGGTCCAAGGCTGAGAGGTCAAAGTCCAGGTCGCAGTCCAAATCCAAAGCCAAGTCTCCCTCAAAGTGAGTTCCTATCGATGAGTTTACGGCTTTGTTCTCTCTGATCGAAATACCTTGGCGCAAGAAAAATTATGTATCGTCCATCAACGAAGACGCGAACGAACTCTTAACCGTTCTTCTTTTCTTTTCTCGTTTTAGGGATAGATCGAGCCGCGAACGCTCGCGAGGTGACAGATCTAGGTCACGATCGGGAAGCAAGCACAGCAAGAGCCGTAGTCGTTCCCGTTCACCCATGAATGGTGACAAGTCACCCGAGAGCAGCAAGCAGAAAGCAGACTGAGCGAACGAGAGACACATTTTGACAATTGATGGATTTCGATTTATATTCATGTAACATTGTAAAAAATAAGTAAACTATACTCGCAAATACATCTGTAAGTTAGACTTCACGCTGTAAAATGCTTCTTGAACCACTTCATTTTTATTTTCTTATGGGAGTTACGATGTTGAATTTTTACTTTGTTCCCGAGAAGTGTTTCTTGTACTATTGCGTTCCAGTGTAGTTTTAAGTAAACTGTAGTTATAAAATAAACTAAGTTAACTAGTTAACCGAGTGAGTTAAACTTACTAGTTAACTTAAGTTAACTATATATATTCCGCGCCTAACTTCATATGTTGTGTACTGATAGTGAGCAAAGAACAAAATTGAAAAAAAAAATGAAAGTGGAATTAATTAGAAATAGAGTATTGGCTTACCTTAATACAAGTTTTTACAAACAGATGAAGTATACCTTACTGTTTAATTTAGAGCATGTGTCGTTTTTAAGTCTTATTAAAGCTTTTAAGAATATATTCTAACTTTAGAAGGAATATATTATGATTATATGAAGGTATCTCTTATTGTTACATGATTTATATTGAAAACTTATAAGTTCGCTCAAAAATATGAATAAACCACTCTTATAACTATATCTGTGGTTCGAAAAGCATCTAAATGCGTGAATTGCTTAAGTTGTATCGTTAAGAGAAATAAGAATAAAGTAAAAAACCAAGAAGTGAGTTGATTCAAGTTGGCAATGATGTGGATTATTAATTAATAAGTCGATTCAGTTCTTACATTATCCTCGAGTTACGTCGTATCAAGATGGTTCGATACGAGTTATAGTCAAACATTTAACGGATCTCGATTTATATTTGTCTAATATTGTAAAAAAAAAAGAAATTTTATATCTGGAAATATACTGATAATATATAAATAAGAAACCCGTGAACCTCAATCTGTAAAACACTTTTTGGACCGTTTATCGTTGTTTTTAGCCAAGTTTTAGGTTATTGAATTTTGGTTAATTAGGATAGAATAAAAATGCGATCAATCTGCCATGGAACTACTGAAAATAAAAAATCCTTATAATTTGTCGAATTACACCAAGACTTTGATTTTTCGTTGGGAATGATAGTAATTCGTAGCCACTGAAACATAAGTATACTAGGGACGAAAAGCGTATATGAGCTAAAAGAGAGCGATACTTTAAAATTGGTCCTTTTATTTGCTTCATTTTTCAAGGTCCAGTATTTCTTCCAGTATGTATATATTTCAATGCTTGTAGCGGGGGAGGATTTAGAATCAATTTTGCTAAGTCATACACTAATCGAGATTCGAACTTTAGTCGAGACTCGAACCATAAGTAGACTTAATTTCTTCACACACCATTAGATGGAGCCAAACAGTCCATTGAGTGAGTGTGATTTTTCCCTGGTGAAGTACATAATGACGTTAAAATTAATTCCAAGATTTCTGTAAGTTTCTGTCTACAATAGATGCTTTAAACTCTAAAAAATTGACCAATCACAGTCGATTGTTCTTCTTACATTCAACTATGATTGGTCACTTTCTTAAAACACCTACCTTTTGTTCACAATCTTGTTTTAAGACGTAAGCAGTAATCAAATTGACCAACCACGGTCGTTTATTCGAAGAAACTGAGGCTTACGAGCCGTTATTAGTTTGGCTATCTGGATATGTAGTGGGAAACAAAACGGTTTGGACGCAACTAAGTTCAGAGCACAGTCGATGATCCACCGAGAGAACTTATTTTTGACTTAACTCGTTCTCTCGTTGGACCATCGGCTGCGCTCTGAATTTAACTGCGTCCAAACCATTTTGCTCCCCACAAAATCCAACGGACTGTAACTCGGCAAAAATGAGGGTAATAAAATGGCTCGAAAAGTGTTCTATAGTTTGAAATTTCTAGGTTTCAGATATATTAATTTATACACTTTATTCGTCTAGGACATAAAGACGTCCTCTGGATATTTTTAGGACGTCCCTTGGAGATCTGTGTGGTGTATGGGAAAATCGTAATATTGCTGTTGCTTTTTGCCAACATATCGAATTGAATGAAAAATAGTGATCGTTCAATTTTCAATCTCATCTTACGTGATAATTTTTACATAAAAATATTATTTGCACAGTCGACATATTAATGACTGTTTTTACTATTACAATTTAAATTTAATCGACGATTAACTCAACAAAATTAACCAATCGCATTAATTAGTTCAGCTAATTGGCCAATACAATTGGTAAATTCCGTTCAGTTAATCATCGATTAGATTTAAACTGTGATAGTAGAAATCTAATCGTCGAATAGATTTAAACTGTGATAGTAGAAAAGAACATAAAAGTTGCAACACTTTTTTTTCGATGAGTTTCGCGACGCATTGTATCCAATAGAAAAATATATTTCCTGAAAATTACTAAAAAACGAATTGTCTTATCGGACACAGAAGCATTGCGAAATTTGCCGAAAAAAGTGTCAACTTTTAATCTGCCGATTATATGTTACTTAAAAGGGGAAAAAAGTTAAACTATTCATTTGTTAACGAACGTAGACCGCCGATCCATTTGCTTTTAATGAGTGGTCGAAAAGACCATTTGTTTCAACATATTGAATAACTCTGTAATAAAAAATATTGCACCGTAATCTGTGCAAACGGCACTTTCAAACGGTGTAAACACCATTTGTACGTGATCGTTCACACGGTACAACTCGACATCAACATTCATCAAACTTTATCAAACATTTTGACACTAGACGGATTTCTAGTTGTGTAACATTGTAAGAAAGAAGCAAACTCGATAGCCGAAGATATGCGTGAGACTAGAGACCGTGCTGTAAGATACTTCTTAAACCACCTTGTCGTTAAATACCTTAAACCATATTTTTACGAAAGCTCGTTAAAATTCCTCAATTTTTCATGATCAATCGAGCTTTTTATATTGAATCAATACAATTCAACGACAAAGACAAAAAGGAGCTTTGTTTTCGAGTACCGTGACTCAACTATGAATAAAAAAAAACTGTCGTCGTTCGATGACGCGCCGGACAGGAAGGATCTCGGACCGATCGTCGCGTATCGTTTACTTAACTTTCGTCGGCGCACAAACCGCGAAGACCGTACACCCGGATCGCCGAGCCGGGCGAGAAATTGCGAACCGGTTTCGCTCCTCGGTGGCGATCGGCCTCGTTGGACTTCTCTCCACCGGAATCACACAGCCGGGCGAACATATGACGCGCAGCTGGGCCTGAATATAAGACCCGGCTGACTCACAGGCGCGGCACGCGCCAACCCCCGGATATTTCGGGTTTCCCCTTTCTGTTCCCGTATATCACGCCTGGAATAGAGCGATCCAGTTGGCGGGCGAGGGAGAGAATCGAGACAGGAGCGAGCTGGCACTGCAAAAAGATCGTCGCCGAGGAAGCCGAGCAAAGCCTACCGTCGTTCAATGTCAAACCCGCGGCGCCGTCGCACGTGAATTCCCCGGCCGTCGTCGTCGTCGAGGGTGAGTCAGCCACCCCCGGATGACGGTCAAGGAGACGATCGGAAGCAGCGGGTGCGATTGAACGGCACGACCAGGGAGTGTAAGAGCCGCCCGCTCATTGGTCCCACTCCTGGAAGCGGTGGGGTTCATCTCAGGGACGAAGCAAGTACTCGTGGGTTCCAGACGCTGTGAAGGAGTTGGAAAAAGTACGACGAGTAATATTTCAAAGATATTTACGACAGATGTAGTATAACGAGAATGAAAACTCCTCTTTGCCAATCCTAATTTTCGCTGAACGGAGCATAGAATGTAATCACGAGTAATTTTTATTATATTAATGTTGTTTTTGTAACATATTAATTGCACATTTATTAATTACCCATTATAAACAAGGAAATGTACCCTTTGGTATGTAGAAAGAATGCACATAAATTGTTTACAATTATTCTTATTATTCTTTATAGAAATCCGCACGAACGCTTCGACGCGGTCTTGAATATTTTACATTATTTTCAGGAGCAACATTTCGGAACCCTTTTATCGCGCCGGCCCTGGGCAATGGGGGTAGAGAGGGACGACGAGATAGAGGAGGGATGCAGACGCCGCTTGACGCTGTTACCTGGTGTTACGTGCCGCAGAAGCGTCAACCGGCCAGCCAGTGTACCGTCTACGGCCTGCCCTTGAACAACGCTCACGTTTGCGACAGTGCCCGCGCCAGCCTGCGCCCTCGCATCTGACAGGTCAGTGCACCTCCCCGACCCGGCGCAAGTCGCATCGTCGAGAGTAATTTCGCCGGCGCGATAACGGCCGCGTGCAATGGCGGATATCGGCTCGATCGAACACGCAAATCGAACAACCGGCATCGGGCCGGCCGGCCTCCATTCCTCCGCGGACTGTCGTGTGTCGTTCGTTGCTCCCTCGCGGGGGCCGACGTCTGAGCTTCCTCCTTCCGTCGATGATCTTCCCCCGGATGCAAGTAGGTCGTGCGAATCGAGAAACACGATTTCGAGATCTGCCATTGGACGTGAACGATTGGCGACGGGACACCATGTATACGCGGTGTCTCCGTTCGCGCGAGAACCCGGCGAGACGTTTTCTCCCGTCTCGACGCCGCGGACGCTGAATTAGCGGGATTCATTCGAGATGTTTTCACCGGCGTTATCGATCGATTCTCGTTTTGGCGACGTTTTCACTGAACATCGTTATCACGCGAGGGCGCAAAGATCCCTTCGATCCCGATTTGTCCGGTTTTGATAACGGACGAGGGGGAACGCGATCGCTTCGCTTTCCTGTGGCCATCTTACGAGAAACCCGACTTTTGCGAACGCCCACTTCCACAGTGATAATGATAAGGCGGCGTTTCTAGGAAATCGCGCGACTTCGAGGTTATGTGCTGGGCTCAGACGAGATATCGATCGATCGGTCTTTCGACGACGAGGCGCGATCGAAAATGGACCCAGGGGTGTGGTCGGGAGGTCGCAGCTTCTCCTCTCGTCGGACGGAAACTCGGCCTCGCGTGATAGTGATATCTCGAATGAATGACGAGATTTCTCACGAAATCTTCGAATGCGAGAGAGACGTGCGGCTCCGATGCGTTCTCAATTCCGGTCGGTCGATTGCAAAAGTAACATCCTAGCCAACTACATTTGCCAAATTTTTTTACTCGGCTTGCATCCTGTGGCGCAAACAAATCTCGCGATGATCGTTCGCGAGGAACGCGTCTCCTGCAAGGCACTCGTAGATTCCTCATCCGTCCCGACGGGTGATTCTCCGTCTGCGTATGTATGAGATGCATTCTAATTGGACGAGCGAGCCGATAATAAATTAAATCGAGTCGCACGGGGGAGATCGTTTCGTTCGCGGGAAAAGGCAATCCAGAGGCTCGCTCGTCCTTCGCACACGAACGGGCAGTGTGGCCTGGCAGGATGGGACAAGGGCGTGGTTTTGACAGATGCATACGGCCCTCTCCTCTCCCCCTCTCTTAAGGAGCACACGCATTATATACGTCTTCCTCTCGTCGTCAATATAACGCGCATTTTCCGACCTCCGTGCGTTCGCTGTTAATCCTTTGTAACCGCATAACACGATCTTGGGACGTCGTATGTTAAGATTCGGTGTTGAATCGCGGATACAAGAGATTAATTTAATATCGATGTACCTCTCTATCTCTCTCTGTTATGATGACATTTACCTTGGTGTTATCTTAACGTTCTCAGCGTTGTTTGTGTACGTGTGTACACCGACATTAGAATATTAGCTTAATTCAATCTTTCATATTAACCAATGTATCATTTGAGATGGAAATTAATGTTCATTTGTAGATAATATATCCCAATTCCGGGTAATATTGCAATGATTATTTGTGACTTGGATCGAGGGAACCGTGTTTGCAGAGAAACGGAATAATACGCGAGGATGTGCGCGCGGTGGATTTTCGCGTTTCCCCGAGGGAAAATCGACGTCGTGGCATTTGATCGTGGGCCGAGTGCGGCGGCGGTGGCCGCTTCAAGGCGAACGAGAGGGGCTCCTGTGCGAAGCGCAACATTCCGCGAGTCGCTTCCACACGATGCACGATCGCGTTTATTCCGGCTCGTGCGATTAGCGTCACCCAGATTGCTTCCATTCCGCAACACAGTGCGCGGTGTTACTAGGCGTTAACGTACACCCGTTACACTCGCCGCTCCACACTTCGACCGCCACGTCACCCCGGCTGACGTCTGCCTTTCCGCGCCGACACTTGTGCGCGCGGATGACGATCTCGCTTTGAGTCTCGCATTTATCCCTTGTAATTACGCAGGCAACGCCAACCGATATATGCTGGAATGGAACGTCTTTCTTCGCCGCCTCGTGATTTCAATTCTCGCGTCTCCGAACGATTTTATACGTTACCGCGTTGAAATGTTTTCTGATTCGCGTTCAAAATCTCAGGCGAGAGAAACTGTTACAGTTTAACCTTGTCGAACGACAAGGTGAATTTTCCACGTGTCCAGGAAAAGAGTTGGATCCGATTCTATGCTTTATTTTGTCAATTTTTTTTTTCATGTAATCCATGTACAAAATGGGTAAAAGAAGTAAATGAATAATAACACGAGATATTCTTTAAGAAAAGAGACAGCGCGTATACGCGTAAAAATAAACAAACCGTGGGTTCGCATTTGACTCGAACCTTGTGATTAGAAATTTAATAATGCGACTAAATATAACGATAACCTTGGCGACTTTTCAACAGTTTGACGGTCGCTGACTCAGGCTTTTTTTACGCTCAGATGTTTGTCGAAAGTTTTCTGAAGAGCCTTGAAGCGACTTTCAAGAAAGCGCAGGTGTCACTCGGACGCGTTTGCCGTGGCAATCGAAGCGCGATAAACGTGCGCTCTCCCCGAGCCCTCGTTCCCCTCTTCAAGACGCGATAAGTGCGATATTAGCTTTTGTGCGTTGGAATTCCCATAAACTTCTGAAATTGAAGGAAAACGAAGGAGAATAACTGCTTCATCTACGAGTCCCCCAAGTCGACCGTCTCGATAAATTTTGCATCCCACGTCCGCATACGGAATGCACCTGAATTCACACCTCTCTCTTTCTCTCTCTCTCTCATTAATTTTGTCTGTCATTCAAATTAAACACGGTAAATTTGCATACCGCTCGAGCGCGTTCGCCCGTCGATACGCCTCTTTACATCTGGGGCTACAAGAAGTATCCAAATTCCCGAGCAATCGGCTTATCTTTGTAGAAGAACGGGAAGTATCCCTCGTAATCTCGACATCACAGATATTTCATTTTCCAGGAAAGACTTCCGACTCCTGGACAAGAGGCGTCTCGGCTCGCAGTTATCGCGACGGTCGTTATCCCGAGATCGTTGTCAGACTCGGTCGAGAGTCACACTCATCGTCCCGGCGGTCGACGTTCGACTTTCGGCTCTCCGCCGAGGGAAACCGCCCTCTCTCACCCGTGACCATGAAAACTCGGGGGTCGACGGCGCGCATATAGATATCCGCGGAGTTCACGAACCCCACTCTCTCCGGACGTTGCCGGCAATGCCAATCGATGAAACCGTCTGCCGCGGCGGCCGCCACCGCGAGGCAGCCGCTCCCCTGCGTAACCTCGGAACTGCTGCCCCCCTCCCCCGTTCGTCGTGTGCGTGCACGCGTGTATATGTACTATCATCCATTCATGCGTCGCGGATAAAAGTGCGCGCGGGTGTCAATGTTGACGGGGGCGGTGGTTGCTTTCGCCGGGGATCGCCTTCTCGGCGGTCGAAGTCCAGTCGATCGGCGCATTTATCCGGTTTATTAATAATCGGCGCCTTTTGACGCTCCCAGTGATGCACCACGTATTCCGAACCTCTCGAATAGCTATCGCGACAAGCGTCTCGGGTGGCCCCACGTTACCACTACCACCGATGGCGTCCTCCCGGCTGGACAGTATCGGAACACCCGATAATTCGGACGGTACCTATGTACCGTCTCGTACCTATGTACGTCCCTGGCAGTACGCGCCACCGCTCGATACGATACGCGAGTCCAGGGTTCGTTAGCCGTCACGGTCGCACGGAAGAGAACCGAAGAGAGAGAAAGAGAGAGACAATGAAAAGGGGAAAGGGTGAGGAGGGGAGGGGAAGTGAAAGAGAAAGAGAGCGAGCTGCGGCGCTGTTCGCGTGCGAGCGGTCCGACGATCGCGGCGTATTTTCCAGCTACGAACGCGCGCGCGGTTTCACGTGGGCTTTTGTATGCGCGGCCGCGTAGGTGCAGTCCACCGTTGCAGCCCACACCGGTCGATACCGGGCGCACGCTGCTGCTGCGCTGATGCACGTGTGGACGCGTGGCGAGGATGAGAAAGAGAGAAAGAGACAGCACCACCATTAAACGCGATTGCCCAAGTTAATTGGCAAGCCGCGCGCGAACTCGTTAGCCAGCGACCGTAGGATCTCTCGCTCCGGAGCCGCGACAATGCGTCGCGGCAGAATCTCTCTTTGCCCCTCGATCCCGATCTGATGATGGCCGTGGAACATGTATACAGAGAAAGAAGCCTATATACGTGGCCATTTTCAATAATTAATAACTCGACATTTTGCATGTCATTTGTCATGTTTGTCATGTCCTCATCAAGTTTGCCTCTGTTAGTCTGGGACGCCCTGTATACAGAATGTCTGATCATTTTCTCGGGATCCGTGGTGTGCAAGTAGAACAGGTGAAACTAGACATAAAAATCATGTACCATTTCGCAATAGTTAATGAGGAATTAATTAATTTATATGAGCTAATGAGCTCATGGGAAGCGGTAGGCCGGACTCTACATAAAGAAAAATGGTTTACTTCTGAAGATCTAGCAACGATGGGTATCAATTAATAGCAAGAGGCGTGTTTCTTCTCGGCGTGCAACCTTGTGTCACATGCCCTCTGCTCGTTACGCCTCTAGGAATCAGTTGATGCTCACCGTTGTTAGGAAATCTTCAGAAATAAGCAATTTATATATATGCATTTTTATATCACATATATAATTAAGATGCAGTTTTACTTCTATCTGCTTTTCGGTAACTCTTTCGAGCCATGGCGACCGAAAAAAAAACTAAAATATATTTAAAACTTTTATATCTATGAAAATAATTTCATAATCTTATCGGATAACTTCACTCTGACAAGATTCGATGATCCGTGCTTGCATTTCCATATTACGTAAGCTACGTCATAGCTCAGTTGAGTCAACTTATCTCGAACGATCATTTTGAATAAAAGAAATTGTATTTCTAAATTATCCTTTATTTATTAAATGAAATATAAATTTTGCGACGACCAATTCATGTGATTTCTAGCCACGGTTTCCCCCTATACTAGAGGAGAAACACGACCATTTCTTATTACTTGGCAATGTAATGTGCGTGATAATCTAATGAAATCCTAATATTCGTAATCAAAGACGGACGTTAATAATGATTCCGCTACGCTTGACCTGGAGCCACACTTGCACGCATTTCTCCCGTCTTCGACGTGAAATTACCTTAAGAAATCGCGGTACTTGGCCATCGCATAGATGTATTAGTACCCTGATGTCTAATCTATCCAGATGACTTGCTCTCCGTTCTCGTCGTCGCGTTCTGGCCGGCGCATCTCGACGCCAACCGGCAACCTAGTTTCCTTATTAACTCTCCTCCACGGACTGCTTTCCACCTGGGAGAGAGACGCGCGCCCGTCCACTTACTCCGGCGAGGATAGCGAGCGGGATTTATCGAGGTTTCACCGAGCACTACCGGCGCGACTCGTCGCCTCATTAGATTCTACCGTTTGCAGTTTGCATAATAACCGATAAAGAGCTCGCCGGCCGCTCGACCGTGCTTCCTCGGCCAGATCCACGGACGTTCAATTAAACGGAACTAACGGTCATTGTTACGGCGCTTCTTACCGGGCTAAACTGCCCGGTAATTTTCTTGCCGATCGGAAAGCACGCCGAGCGCGAGACGGCGGCGATTATGAATCGCGAGTCGTGCGCGATTCAGTGAATGAGATGAATGAGGGGGAGGAATGTTTTATCGAGTCACGTTTATTGAATCTGCCAATTGATTCCTACTGATAAGAGCAATCTCTCTCTCTCTCTCTCTCTCTCTCTCTCTATTGCCGGTCGACCTTAACAGGAGCGGATTTTTCGTCAAGAGAATTACAAAAAGCGGAAAATTGATGAACGACAGGAGGGAATTAGCGAACGTTGCGGCGGGAGTCCTTCTTCTTCTTCTTCTATCGTCGGTAACCGTTTCGCGACTTTGCAGATGGCAACGGTGACAGATCCGCGAACGCGCGTCACGATAAATCGCCGCGTAACGAGCCCGAGTTTTACTCGGCCGCGCTTCCCGTCGCGTCGGGCAATCGGGATCTCGTCCTCCTCGTCTCTTACCGTTACGTGCAGCCGAGAGTACATGAGCCTTATGTACACGCTGCGAACGCCTACACACAGACGCACGAGAAGAAAAAAAAAGGAGCTACAGCGAAGCGGATACGTTAAGGACGCGCATGAGCCCCCGTCGCTTCGCCATTGCGTATTCGGCCTCTTTCGAGTTCTCCCTATATACAGGCATACGACCGGCTGCCTTATAAGGACCTATACACAGCCTTGTCGATGCTGACCCACCGTTTGAACGTATCTCTCGAAAGCCTCTCTCCGCGGGATCCAGGGCCGTACGCCTTGGGCCTGAAACTCGACGTCGAGAAGAGGCGAGTCCGTTTCGCTCGAATTAGCCGTGCGGCTATAGGCTCGTGAAATTTTTTCCCTTAAGGAAATTATGCTACAAATTCAGCCACGGATCGGGAAAAGTTGTGGAAAAATTAAATTAGTCAAGGAGAACCTCTCTGAAAGAGTCGGGGAAAAATATAATTGCGCCGGACTAACACATAGTCAAACCAGAATCCACTCGAACTTGACTCGAAAAATACAATGTCGCCTTCTATTTGTACTGTAGAAGCAATATTTTGTATAAAAATATATTAATCTCGATTTCGTAATTAGATTTCTAACTAAATTTTCGTAGTCGATGTTATTCTTACATATTATTAAATTTTTAAGTTTGTGTTGATTCTAACAACATAAACTACTTTTCCTGTTTCTAAACGTTAAAATTTCAGTTTACATATTAGTCATAGAAAATTCTCCACCGTTGTCTGGAAAACATACACGGAATAACGACGCTTGATCTCGATGAATCGTCAACGGTGCTACTGTGTTGCAAAATATCAGTCTGTTCTTGATCTTCGTCTTCTACGTTCCATGCCATCATTTGGCCGGGAGAATTGAACGACGTAGAAGAGACTGAGAAGAAAAAAAAAGACAGAAGAACTTGTACGAAATCGATAGCCTTGCATCGTGTTGTCACAATCACGACGCGTACTGATAATGCGCTTAGCAAAATCCGACGTTGCTGTGACTTCACCCACGTGGAATGCAGACCTTTTCTTACTCCGCGACTCTGTTATTCGTGCTTACGCGCGAGTTTATTCATACGTACATTGGTGCCCGGGTGAATTTGATGAAATGTCATTACTCGTTTTCTAATAAATCCTCGCAGATAATACACCGCGCGATAAGGTAGAGTCATCGGTGTATCGTAGAACCGAATAACGGTTGTTCGGACGGCGTATTATTCATTGAAATAACTTGCAATCTCTCGCAAAATAACATTGCAATCTCCACCGATGCAATTAACGTGTCACGATTTGCGCAAATACATTAATTCCAATATGTCGGTGGGCGGCCGAGGAGCGCAATTACTGCGCATCCGACGGGTGAAAGAAGGAAAAAAAGGAAAAAAAAAACAGGTCGGTTTCATCATAAAATGCAGAACGACGACGAGACGAGGAAGAAAAATGCGCACGTGGGAAGTGAACGCCGATCGATATGCCGGTCTCCCACGCACGATAATTAGATCTGCGTTATTCTTCGCATTTTTTCGCGTTGACTCAGAGATGAACTTTTAAATCTGCCTAAATGCGCACAACCGCGCGCGCGAACGCTGCTGACGAAGAGAGCGCGCGACGGGAGGAGGATGGGGACGCTGAACGAATGAGTCATTGACAGTTTAGCGCGTAAACGCGTCGCGAGTACCGGATTCGATACGTATAAAAGACGCGCGTGTGTCTACATTTACATATGTAAGATATACATATGGGTGTGCGTGCACGTCGAGACGACGGCGCGTCGTCGATTTCGTGCCGCAAATATCGATTATTTGCCGAGTAACATTTGGCTCGGTGTCGCCGGATTCGCCGAGGCAAATATTATTCTGGGACAGCGAGATTTACGATCTAACAAGATGCGAGCGAGCGAAAGAGAGAAAAAGAGATGCGATACATTCCGTGAGAGTCAGAGATTTTTTTTGTTTTAAGTACTTCTAAGTACTTCTAAGTACTTCTAAGAGTCGTCGTTTATTTGTTAATTAATGAATTATTCCAATTATTATCTTAATTCATGAGACTTCATTCTTTTCTTTATTCTTAATTTAAAGTACTTCTTTAAGAGTCGTCGTTTATTTGTTAATTAATGAATCATTTCAATTATTACCTCAATTCATTAATTCAAAATTTTCACTTGTTAAGATGTATATCGCGGTATAATTTGCCGTGAGATAACCCGAGCGTGTAGGCATAGGCGTGGGTGTGATTTGATGTTTTACGATGTAATATTACGAGATCGCAATCGTCTGTCCTACGGAAAAGAGGCGGTGGTATCGTCGCAAAGCATTTATCAGAGTCCCTCTTGCTCGCGGCAGCCTATCATTATCGTAAATAACAAATGATTAGCCCCGATGAAGTCAACCGTGGTGTAACTTTTGCCACATACAGTGCGGAGCGAAAGCTCGAAAATATATCCCGTGCGATGCTCACTGGTGCAAAAAAAGAACGCGCGTGCGTACTAATCTCGTCGGGTCGAAAATTTCGGATTTCACCACCTACCGAATTGTATCTCAATTGTAGCTGTGTAATAATCATTCTCGCGTTGCGGTACCAATCGTACCGCGAGTCATTGAGTCATCTCTGTGTATTTTGTGTCGCGCGCTTAGAAATCGCAGAGTCGAGAGGTGAGCTTTTACTTCGGCTACTGCGTCTTCAATACCCGGTGAAATTTCATGCCGTCGCCGCGCTCGGAAAGAAGAATGTGTGACAAGAAACGAAATATATATTAGAAGGAAACGGAGACCGGAAACAGCGAGCCACCGCTGTTTCCGCTCCGTGACACATGAATTCGTCGGCCGAGCATTACGGAAGCTCTCGTAGATAAGTCAGTCCCATCGCGGAATCTCGTGCGTTTTTTTTTTTTTCTTTTAATTTGCAGCTTGAACGTTGAACAAAATTAAAAAAAATTGGATGAGCATCTTAAGACTCGCCACACTCCGGCGAATGTATTTCTCTCTTTCTCTCTCTGTTTTAATTATAACGGATCTTCAGGATTAACCAAAACTCCCGTCGAAATCTCGGGATTCGCGAAATCTCCGACGGTGTCCATCGCGGCCGAATAAAATCCTGCTGTGCATTCGCGGTGCATCGTGACGCGCGCAGTTCCGACGTGGCTGTCGATAACTTCGTTCTCGTCAGCTTCGTCGCTTTCAACAGCAACCGCGCTGTTGTCAGCGCGCGCGGATTGTTGGTGCGGTAACAAAAGAACCGGCACGTTCGCTGACAATTGAAAACACATAGCCGCCGATATGCTCGTTTTATTGCCGCCGATACTCGTTCGCGCACCAGCTCTTTATGCACCTTACGGAGAAGTGGCTCTCATACCTAATAACACGCGCGATATCGCCAGCGTTCCGCTGGCTGCTATCTTCCAGGAAGTTGGAATCGATGCCTCTCGAATGCACGCTCGTACATCACGGCTACCTCTATCTGTAAATTCGTTCTACACTATATCGTCGAGGCGGAAAAATGAATGAACTTTCATTCAAAAGATGAAATAATGAAAATAATGAAAATATAATCTCGCGTTTCTATACCTTGGGGGAAAAAAATGCATCTCAAGTTTTTATCTTCTCTATTGAAATACGTGATATCGCATTTGTTAACCAAATCACTTATCGAAAGATTCGACATTGACGAAGAACCTAAAAAGTAGAAATATGTCGTTCCGGAAAGATAAGTAACATAGCGTGTTAACATAGCTCTTCCGGTTCCGGTTTAGGCGCCTTCAACTTGAACGCATCGTTTGGCATCGTTTTATTATACAGGATGTCCCAAACCACCTTTACGTATCTCTCAAATATATATCTCACGGTGAAGTCTTGATATTAAAATGTAGAATTTTCATCTGAAAGAAAAGAATATTGAGGAATCTGCGATTAACGTATGTTTCGCGAAATGTTTTGGGAAATTCTTATAGAAGGCGCTAATGAAGAGAAAGAAAAATGTTCGTATTTCGAAGTTTGCACGACATACTAATTACTAGTAATTAACTTCAGCTCACTGCGAACGGCTTTGAGAGATGCTCGCGTCCGGGATACAAATCTTGAGTTTGCTCATTAAATGGTTGTAACACTTGGATGCATTTGATTCATGTAGTTAACCTTCCCTTGACAATACGATGACCTTGCGAAAATACCCTGCCGAAAAAATTAATTATTATGAACGTCGAAAACCCTGTTACGCCATCAAGTCAGATTTATCTTCAAGTTGAATGAATCAATATAAAGCGGGTGTGTGAATTAAGAAAATATCTTCGTGTGTAATTTGATGCGACGGGTGTTGCTTTCACGAGAATGACGGTCGGTTTCGTAATTATATGTCCATGTGTGATTACAGATCAAGGAGTGACAACGCTGCGCCATGTCGAGTCCGTCGCTAAAGGATCTGCCCAAAGTAGCTCTAGACTTGAAAAGCGAATTGGAAGGTTTCAATCATGGCTGCATGAAGAAAGCCGCCACTGCCGAGAAGAACGTTTTACCCTCTGCTGAAGGTACGCAAATTTTCGAAACATATATATATATATATATTTCATTGACTGTGCATGAAATTGATTTTTGCCGAACCGAGTTACTTCAATTTTATTCATTTGCTTGTAATGCAAGATTTATACATACTTTCTTATTATATATTTTCATGTTTGTGTGCGCCTCTTATTAATTTCACGACTAATGTATTTTTGTCGAAATTATGTTCATTTATATTGAAGTTTCTAATAAGTTGTAATTTAGTGTGACTACACTGTGTGTGTCTGAGTTTTCGGGATAATTTTTGCAACGCAAAATAACTGGCAGCATTGTCTATCAGTTCGCATAATAAAAACGTGTGTGAATTGCTGATATAGACGTGCGACAGGAGCGACAGCATTCGGAGTTGATACATGGCTTGGAAACCTTTAAGACAGATCAATTGAAGCACGCCGATACAAAAGAGAAGATTATATTGCCTAACGCCAAAGGTATTGCTTCTTAAGACCTCAGCAAAGGACTTCTGGAGCATTGTTTCGTTTTCCAGCACTGCGAAAAGTATTTCGTCAGCTTATCAACGGTGGCAACCTTTGGAAATCTATGGTCAACTGTCGCTTAGCGAGGAATCTTATATCGTTTGCATGCAAAGCTTTTTTTGCTCCTTATTAATTGTAACCGATAATTCGTTAATGAGAAAGATGTATTGGTGACTATGGTGATGGCTTCGTGGGATCGCTTCACTCGTCTTTCGTCAACTTTATATTACATAATCTTATGAAATTAAAATATTAAAAGGCAAGAATATCATGAACAAAAATTAGAAAAGTAATTCGCATAGAGCTTCTTATCTCCTAATCTTTTTTTTATCTTATACAAATTCCCTCCCTAGAATAGACTCTACTGAGGATCAAATTTGCCTGGCATAAAATGTGTCGAAATGAAAGGAATTAAAGATAATATATCATGCAATTATAGCCCAGGAATCCGTCGTCAATCGATTAATCTGGGATACCTTGTATATCATAGCACATATACAATAAAAAGATTTAATCACTCTAATATATTCGGGAGGATAAATTCAAAAACACAAGCAAGATTTATTTATGCAATGTGCACAAATATATATTAGTCCATTTCGAACGTTTTTATAACTTATTCGAAATTTAGTTTCTTCGCGTAATATCATTTTAACTTGAGCTCAAATATACTCCGCGTGATTTAGCCTCATGAAAACCTGCGGGTTTTATATGTATGCGCGAAGCATTAATAGCGCTGCGCCTTATAAAGGAAGAGCAAGGACGGCGAACGGTACCAGTCGCTGATTGATCACGTTGATCGTGCGTATGATTTTCGAATTTATTCCCCGTACTAATCCGTTCGCGAGTTGGATTAGTATCAAACGATGTGGAAAATATATTTATCTAATGTGCGAGACGAGGTACTCCATTTTTCACCCTGCTCATGTGAGGTTTACGCTGTTTCTGATATCGATCGAATTGTTTTCAGATGTTGCCGCAGAAAAGACTCAGCAGACGCTGATCGCCGGCATCGAGAAGTTCGACACCGCAAGTCTCAAGCATACCGAGACTCAGGAAAAGAATCCGTTACCTGATAAAGATGGTACGTACAGCATAAAAAAAATTAGACCATCTATATCTATCAATACAGACTATTGACCCTCATATATATTACTAAGAAACCAATCTGTTGTATTTGTAATAGAATTAAATAAATGAACTAGGAGGAAAAAGTTTAAGTAAAAGAGAAACTTGATTTTTAAGTGTGAACAGGCATATCTTTTTGCGTATATGTATAATATATTTTATATTATAATTATAAACAAAATACCAAATAAAATAAATACTTAACAAACATCTTTATAATATATTTTTACATCGTATTATAGCGATTCAGCAAGAGAAGGGGAAACAACAACTGATCTCCGGCATCGAGAACTTCGATACGGCGAAGTTGAAGCACGCAGAAACTCTCGAGAAAAATCCTTTGCCGACCAAAGAAGGTTCCTATACGCTTGATTAATTTCCAATTAACTGTCGAATTCATTCGAGGTCGACACGGAGAATCGTTATTTATTAGAAGCTATACACACTAAAAGAGTCATGATCATTTCAAGCAATACGTTGGAACTGTGTTCAAAATTTGTATAACGAATTATTTTTCTAGAATCGTTAAATATCTTCATAGTCATACACGCGTTATGTGAACTGGATAAGAAGATAATAAGATTGGTTGCATTCGGCGAACACAGTAGTTTCACAACGGTTGGGTAATTCATCAACGTAATTGGTCTAACTTTAAAAATCTAACAGTAAAGACCTACAATCAATGATTGCTCACTGATCGCTTTTTTCACTGAACGCAACCGTTGTAGTAACGCAGAATATTTTCCGCTTTACAGTGTTAGCACCGCAAACAGTTTCCAATGTGTTTTCAATATATATTTAAGTCTATTATTTACAGGTCTATCGTTACCTATTTATCGTTTGTTTCAGCGATCGACGCCGAAAAGATAGCCGCTTAAAATGAGAGCCGTCGCATGCACGAAGGAATACGAAGGAAGGGAACGGGAAATGGCGACTCTCTCGTTGCTTCTTCCATTTTCTATATCCGTGACATTTTATAATAATTATTCGTACATTGCCAAGAATGAATGCGCGAACGCGAAGCACTGTGTTAGTCGTAATCCTATGGTTATACTTATATTTACTATCGCCATCGGGCGTGTTTCCTCCTTCTGGCGAGATCGGAAGACTCTCGACGAAAACGTCCAATTGAACCATTAGATAGTCGACGATACCGCTGCTGTCCGTTTTAATCTCGATATACACAAGCCGCTCGCTGAGAGAGAGACGGTCAAACGACAATTAAACAACGACTAGAACGAGAGCGGATCTAAAAGAGAAACATCGAACTCTCTCGTCTCGCCGTGAGACTTTTCCAACTCGCTTCCTAACCAGATTCGCTCGTTTTGTCACGCGACAGCCATCGCGACACGAATGTCCGCCTAACCCAGTCTGGTTGATAAGATAAGAAAGCGAAGAAACTTGCGACAAAAATGATCGGTAGACGTGGTGAGTTCGGAAAATTCATTCTTGCGGGACGAAGGTCTCCTACTAAACTCGCTCCGGACCGCGCGGAATCGTCGCCTCCTCGCCGAAGGATGTAGTTTTTTCTATCGAGGAAGAGAAAGAAAGCGAGTTGCTTCACGCGCGGGTACACGTTATTTTCGATAATAGCAGGCAAATTTCTCGGTGGCATATTACATGATGATCTGTTACAGCAGATATCGCGGAAGCACACACACACACACACACACACAGTGGTCGATCTTATATTTATGTAAAAATCATATTTTGTATAACGGGCTATTGTACTTTTTTAAATATTTCGTACACATCGCATTGTCATTCCGATGAAATTATTACGACGAATAAAAAAAAGTAATTTGTACGAAGGTTTGTCGGAGCTCACTCTTTCTTTTTCGCCCTGACGTGAAATTTTATCTTGGAAGAGCGAAAATTACTCGTGTTGTATTTTACAACTAATAAGCACCTTTTAGTATTTGGTCGGTGCTTTCTGGCTGAACTGGCTGCATCAGTTCGAGAAATTTACGCACACTGAAGCGTGAAAATCTCATACATACGCTTCATAAGCATCAGTATGTATGCAAATTTTTTGAACTGGTTCAGCTAAAAAGAACAGACCAATTGAATGCGGAAAGTGGGAACATGGATCTTCCGTTCTTTAAATTTGGCGGGCGTACAACTTTTGGTCTATCAGCGACATCTACAACGTATTATACATTCAAAACTTGTGCGAGAGAGAAAGAAAGAACAATGAACACCGTATAAAATGCAGTTGAGAACAAATCTATTTAGAGACTTGTCCTTTCTCTCTTCAAGTAATATTTAGTAAAAAAAATAATCGCTCGCTCTCTTTGCAATTAACAGTAAATACGATGATTTAAAAAATGCCCAGATAAAAACCGTTGAAAAAGTTGGAGGAACAACGTGAATCACGCCGATTGGCTGGAGTGACTCTTGAAGGATGGCGGAAGAAAATAGAAATTCGATGTGAAAATAACAGAGGCCGGCATACTACTTCGATTTACAATCGTATGCATAAACGTGTGCATAACTTTGAAAATCGTAGTGACCGCGCGTTAGTGCCGAATTTGGCGATTTTTGTCATTGCCAAGTTGCGAAAATCTCTCACTCGTTCACCGGCTGCCGTGAAGAAAGAAGTGTTCGTCGCGACTTACGAAGAATGTGCGACCGATCTTTCCTCTTCGAGGAACTGTAACCGGAAGCGTCCTCTTCGTCTTCCGTGCCGTTTGAAGCGTCTTCAACACACGCTCGTGCAGTGTGCGCGAAACGCGCCGTATGTATTTGTGTTAACATCGCGGTTCGAGCGTTAGGAACGGCGAAGATACACTTCGTCTCGACGACCACTCGCGTATTAACTTTCCGTTTTGCACATTTCAACCGTTTTAAATAGCCGCCTTTACATTGCCCCCCTCTACTTGCACTAGGTGAGTCACGAAAGTGCAATCGATATCGATCAAATATCAATATCGATCATTGTACGTAATCATTCGTCCAATAACAAGCGAGGCGAAGATACTTCGTGTTATACCTGCTCATAAGAGGATGGTGAACGTCGTTTTGCATTAACAATGGCCGAGGGTGAGAGGTAAGAGATGTTCTCGCGCGAGTTTTCCTTCAACTTCGTCGTGTGCGACCTTCCTTCACGCCTGCCGACATTGGATGTCGGCGGTCGCGATGTTTGATCATCCCGTTGATTCCCCGAACGAAGAGCGATCTCGGATTTCACGTAACCGCGACTCTCCAACCTTGATTCTGACGAGAATTGTGATCTTGTTAATCTTGCATCTCGCAAAGTCCAATTTTTTCTCCGATCCTGAAACCTTCTCGGCAATGTTATCTCTCAGATTAGAGCTTGAGTTTATATGCGAGAACTCGGAACCGGTGTCGGAAACAATGAAAAACCGTGTTGACGATTAATCCTTAGCACCACCGTTCGAAATGTTTATATCCGATTATCCATCCATCTCTCGGTGATAGTCGCAATTTTTTGCCTTTTGTAATGTACACTAACGAAATGACTTACGTAGCGAGAATCTAAAGTTAACTTGCGCAAATTGTATGATAAGATAACGCATATAGTGATTTTACGAATAGTCTCTTAGGTGATATTCATAGTCGTAAAATATTTGCGATCTTTGATTGAGAAAGAAATTAATTTTCATTTATAGAACATTGTTATGTTTTATTTAAATCAATATTTCTTATTAAATAAGTGCAAATTGACAAATGACTAAAGATTTATAAAGTTATAATTTGAAAAATTTGTTAATTTACAATGGTTTTGGTATATCAGCGTTAGATATAATAGCATTGGACAATTAACCCTTTGAGTATGTATATATTTGAATTATTTTAAGATTTTTATGTCCATAGGACAGATTTAATTTGTCGCTATATGGATTAATATATAAAAGTAATACATTTTATGTCCAAGTAAGCAGATGATGAGTCTCACTCGTCAAATGTACTGAAAGGGTTAAAAAACATTTTTTAAAAAGACATCAAACTTCTGACTAGGTTCTATGCTGAGTTAATTACCTCAGTCATAGGATATCATATCATTCATTTCCATAAATTTCTTCTGATTCAATGATTTGTCCAAAAAGCTTTGAGTCGACGGCACATGCAAATGACCAGATATCAGCCACCAGATATCATCCGGATGTATCAACTAGAAGAATGTCGAAACGGATGCAGGAGCATACTGGAGTGGATCTTTGGCTGGAAGAGAAGGGTTATTACAGAAAGGACACTCCCAAAGATCCAACTTGCTTATTTCGGGCAGTCAGCGAACAAGTATATCATACGCAATATTATCATATAAGAGTCAGGAAAGAATGCGTAGCATTTATGAAGGAAATGAGACATTTGTTCGAGGAAGTAAGGATTTTTATTATTTATATTACACATTAGGTTTGTTCTTTTTTGGATCATTAATTGTTGTATTCTAACTTACTGCATCAGTGTATAACAGTTTAGGAAGTTCTTTGAAAAAGAACAGACCTATTGTTTATGTGTTAAACAAATTGGCATTTTTTCTCTTGTTTTTCCTTTATTTTCTCGTTTTTTATCCTTTTTGTCTATAGTCAATATCTGTGTCATATGAACATTATTTGGAACAAATGGCATGCTTCACCGAATGGGGAGGTATGAACGAGATTCGTGCCATGTCCCTACTTTATAAAAGAGACGTGATTATATTTAACGGACAGAAGCAGATGATCGAGAACGTTACTAACGGTGGCTTCGATCAAAATTTGTTGCTGTGTTACACACCGCCGAAGCAATACGAGACTGTTCTATCATTATTATATGTTAAAAAGGCTGCTTATTGTCAGTGTATGTAAATTTCTTCTGATCTCATATATTTTATTGCGAAGGAAAATACATCGCGATTAACTGCGATTCTCCTGTTTCTAGCTCTCGTTTATGGAACTCTGTACGAGTGCGTTTTCAATATGGCTGGTATAATGCATACAGCTGATAAAATGTTACACGATCGAAATATCGCATTTAGACATGACAGATTTTTCCAGAAGGGAAATCTTGAGATTAGAGAGTAAGTTACTTAAGCTTGTTGTCGTATGCTGCTTTTGTGATTAATTAATTATTCGATGCAACGGAGATCCTCGAAATCAATCCTAACGAGGCACATTTCCGCAGACAATTGACCGCAGATTTATACAATAGAGTCGAAAGTGATCATATCGATGCGGACGAAGTGCAATTCAACTCGAGAGGAATTCCACCTATTCCTTACAAGATCGCGAAAGCGCTTAGTCCTGATATTTATCGCAATACGGATTTCGATACGTGGCATGAAATAAAACGAGGTATGCATATAGAATGGAGCGTCTAAAACACATACTATTTAACTAATTACTATTTGACTAATTACAATTTTCGTTTAAATTATTCTTCAATATTTCCCGATACAAAGTTATTTAAATGATCTGTTTTAAATATATTATGTAGTTCCTACATTATATAGTTTTTCTCGTTACGCAACATGAAACTTTTATATTTCGAGAGATGAGAGTAAGATACGATAAGAGACAATACAAATAAAATTATTCGTACGTAGAGGTAAAATATGGAGGATGGAACAGGAATAGCAACAACGAGCTTCAAGTCGGCGGCAAATGTTTGATTAGCCTGAACTACTTGATTGATCAAGCTAAAAGTAATTATAATTCGTCGCAGCCCAGTACCAGTGGAAATAACGCTAAAAATGTCCCACAAAAGACTAAACAAGATAAATCCTTTTATTTTGGATATATACAAGGGATGGGTACAAATGAAGAGCCGGCTCTGGTTTTTGTCGAAGAATTAGGAGAGATGCGTCTTGTTCCGTACGCCGCTCTAAAGCCGTTTCCCCTCGCAAAGAGGAACAAGCAAGGCAGTTCGACGCCACATAATAGGAAAAATATACCTACGGATGCAGGTTTTGTCACGTCGAATTTCAATCCTTTCTCGTGCGTTTTTAATTAATATAAATAATATAATATTTTTAATTTGTATTCCGGTAGGACGGCGGTGGAAGAAAACGTACAATTCAACCTCACGAAAGAGAAAAGATGCCATGAATATAACTAATCCCGTAATACATAATACGAGTAGGAATGGCGTTGATAGCATTAATATCAAGAGTATTGACAAAGCCGACTTCAAAGCTGATGTTTACAACGATGAATCCTCGTACGTATATTTTTGCCAAAGTACTTTCATTGCAGATCATAATTTATAGTAAAATACTTAGATATATCAATTTGTAGGACGAACTTAACTTGTATATTATAATTGAATTTACAGTAAAGTATATCATGAGCAAGCCTCAGAGAATCATGATGTAAAAGACTGTGTCAACCATGCGACAAATGTAAGAATATTTTGATATTATTTTTGAATATCAGAAAGCATAGATGCGCTCCCCTGAATTATTGTGCTTCTTATTCGCAGGAAATAGCTAACAATCCGCCTACGGCGGTTGCTTACGACAATTCGCAACCTTTAAAGACAATTAATGCAGCGCAAGAGGTGAGCGAGGAGCGTAAGAATAGTTCTCCAACATTTACGAAGCACCATGTCGATAATGGTTTTGTAAGCAAGCCTGCAAGATCCGGAGGATCTAATAATTACGATAATAGTTATCAGAATACGTATTCTAAAGCGAAGATGATAGACGAGAATTATTGTCCTCCTAACAGTAAGTGTACTGAATTAAGCAACATATTCATTACACTACAATTACAAATAATTGGAATATGAAAAATGTTTATAGATTGTAACTTCATGTATTGAAAAAATAATCTCATTGCAATTTTTATATAAAAGAATCTCTTATATAAACTTATATAATATAAACTTCAGCTCCGTTTTCGAAACAAATTAAAAGCATAAATGTGTAAATTGATATAATTAAACATGTATAAAACTCACTCTAGATTGAGGTCTACAATATTCACTTTGTTATATTACAGTTAACCCGCAAATAAATATAGTAGCTAATCCGGATTTATTCTACGTCTTCGCAGACGGTAGCTCATGCCCGGTTTTTCCGTTTCTGCCACGAAATTTTGGCGATTTCGACCAAACTGACCGTAAGTTATTACGTTACATTAATTCTCAGACGGCAAATATCAGGTCCATCCGGACTCGTAATGAAACTCATTACACTTTCGGAAAGACCGGCCGTAAGAGACGATAGCTTTCGCGTATTGGTTATCGGTATAACTATATAATTGCGTTAAAAACTGTATTTATTTTGAATAACATTATTTTTTTATATTTCTTTTTAGATTTTATTCCACCGAAATTTGCATATAATTCGGGTACGGAGGTATGTGTATAAATTTATATATATTTTTTGTTTAGTATATACATATCTGTTTACACACATATATGTTTATGTTAAAATCCCTCATACATCCCCAAGTTTGTCAATGTTGTTTTGTTACTTCCTGTATATACAGGGTGTCTCAACAAGAAGAACCTAACTATCTCCTTTGTTTTTAATAATATGAGAAATGTTTAGAACACAATTCGAGTGATTTCGAAGGAGAAGGAATATCATGGAAGGAACATTTTTTTATGGTCATTTTTTACGTTTTTTTTTTTTTTTAAGATTCCTATATTTATGCCCATAAGATATTTAGGTGTTCTTCTTAAGACATCCTGTATATAGTAGACAGAAAATATTTTATTGGGAATATAAATGCATTAATAAAAAGTCCGACTTTTTGCAGTATTTACGTGTGAATCAGACTTGGAATTACGGATCTATGCCATTCGGGCCAAATCATTCTGGTGCACCGCCAGAGGGGACGACACCGAACGGTGGCATCAATAGTAGCGTATCAATGAAAGTAAATTTGCATAAACTGCCGTACGATATTGCAGTAAAAATCTTATGACTTTCAACAGATGTCCCGTATATGCGAGATGAAGTAACGAGTCTTGTTAACGGCGTACAGAATTGCTCGTTAACGTGCAACGAGACAGGGGGATGCAATGTTAACGGCAGGGATGTCGGCAGTGCCGAACCGATAGTTTACAAAGCTCCGTTTCCGTACATAAATGGTGTGCAAAACACGAAGCATTCTAAGCAGGGAACACCGAGGAATCTAGGTGGCAAGGACTTCTCGTATCAGGTTTCGGATAAGAAACACGGCGGAATAGCTAATAAAGGTAACAGAGGTAATAATCAAGCATCGTTTCATCTGTTTCTTTTAAGGGTAACTTTCTAAGGGTGATTTTTGTACGACGAAGCTGACGGCATATTTTCTTCTCAGGGTGATTTGCACCAAATTCTGATTAAGCTAATCAACGATTGAAAATTGCCGTCAGTCGAGTGCCACTTGCTAACACAGATAGAAATGATTAAGGCTCCTAGTTACTCTTCGGGTGAAAGTCACCCGAAGAAGAAAATACGACTCGGCTTTGTTGTAAAAAAAAAAATCACAAGTAGTAACCCGACTAGAACGCATCAGAAGAATCTTCGTTTCCGTTTGCAGGCAACAGAGCCCGTTACCAGCAGAACAATCGCGACGCGCTAGCGTACGCGCAATACTGGAGTCATTACGGCGCAGCTATCCCGACCGTCGCCGCGAACGACGCGAGGATCGTCGCTCACATGCAGCGGCCGCAACATTCGGACCCGATGGTGCAGCAACATCAGCAGCAAGTGGCGAACGCGCCTTTCGTACTGCCACCGAACAACGTGATATTTTACCCGAACGACGCCGCGGAAGCCTGCTGCAACTCATACTACGTGAACAGTGCGTTTCTTCCTGTCGCCTGTTTCCCGCCATATCACGACGCGCCCGAGAACGCTGCGGCTGTCCCACCGCCGTCCTACCCGCACCTCTTTCCGCAGCACAGCGAGGCTTACCCCCCGGCGCCGAGTTACCCATCAATGATATACCCACCGGCGCCACCGCAGATGCAGTTCCCTGCCGTTATACAACAGCAGCAACAACAGCAGCAACTGCCGCCACCACCAACAGCGAATGTGCAAGAACACTGGTATCCCATGGTGGGACCACCGCCGTCGCACTTCGTGCAATACGCGGCCCCATCTGCGCCCGTCATCACCGAACAGCCTTGCAACGGGCACACTACCGGCGGCTCGGCTTAGCATTTAAGTCGAGCGATACCGGAGACTCTAAAGATTACAGATCGATGGTTATCTCGCGAGTATCACGGTGTATACGTTGTGGTACTTACGGTTTACTCGTACTAGTAACATGGACGTCGACTACACATTACGTGTAATATGTACCTGCGCCTACACCTGTGATCACAGCATAATCCTTGATAGTGCGCGAACTATCATTCGAGATTCTGAAGTCTGATAACCGGTAATGATTAAGAACCGTGCCAGCGGTTTTGCGGCTTAATTGTACCCCGAAGACTGAAACTGACCGTGTTAGATACTGACGATTTGACTACAGAAGACTAGTTATTTAGTGAAATACTTAAGTGACAGACTGCGAAGTACAATTAACCGCGGGATGCGCGATCCGATACATTCCGATGCGCGCAGCCGACGAGATGGTCTGTTGCGACTTCCTGTGTCGCAGCTCTCTCTCTCTCTCTCTCTCTCTCTCTCTCTCTCTCTCTCTCTCTCTCTCTTTCTCTCTTTCTCTCTCTCTTTCTTTCTCTATATATATATACATATATAAGATGCAATTGATTGCATTCTTGTAGGCACAATATTGAATTCAACATACTTCATTATTCCTTATACAGTACAATATAGAAGATACAGAAAGTGATAATAGGTTTGTGATGCAACTAGTTGTATTCACGTAGATCGCGTATCAAATTACGTAGCAAACTCAACACTTCGCTTATGAATATATAAATATTCGAGTTTGTGTATATGGCATAACGTGCTATCAAAATATTCGGTATTCCAAAGACACATTTACATGTCAGTATAAATTCAGGTCTTGCAAGTTCGGTTAAGAGAAGAAACACGAAATATTCCCTTCGGCTTTAACGTTGTGAGAACAGATGATGCAGTCAATTAGAACATATATTAGTACAAAATGGCAGGTTCCATGTATTACAATAGTGTTACTCGTTGTGCCATTACTTTAAAGGTTGATCATTTAAAAGCGTAAGTGTAAAAGTATTCACCTTTTAGATTATCTAAGTATTGACGTCACATAAAATAAGATCTTGTATTCCGTAACATTATTAAGCTTATGAGTCCTCTTTATATCTATATACAACGTTTGTTAAAATTTTTGCGAAATAAACTATGCAGACAGACTGATAGCCGTGTTTTGTTGACCTGGTGCATCTTTTAAAATTGATACACGTGTCTTCTTGAAAAAGAGAAATTACTTCTAGAAGCTATCACAAACACAATGTCAAGTGGACCTTACTTCGATAATTCGTAACGATCAAGCTCTTCCGGAGGTTCGTCACGTTAAAACGGCGATGATCGACGGATAAACCGTATGACCTCGTACGTGTATCAACGGCGATATCTGACATTTCTGGGAGTATTTTAAGAACGTTACGCAATCCACGCAGCGCACTCGTTACACCGTGCGCTCGATTGCGCTTTGCAAAAAGGAAACATGTCACGAATTTTCTAAATTTTATTAAACGAAGTGATTTTCTTACAAAAGTCAATCCAGAATGATCGTCACCGTGGTGTTCGTGTCCACGTGTACCATCTCATAGTGGAAAATCGTGTAGTAAAGGAAGGAATAGATATACATATATATATACATATATAAATGTATATATATACGCTCTTTTTTTTAATGATACATTTACATTTTAAAGTAGAGACGATAGTCTCGTGTATATGATGAAGAAAGAAAGAGAACTTTGTCGTGAGAATCGCTTAAGAAATTTTTTGTCCAAACCGAAAGTTAAATCGTACAAAACTTACCGGCCGTTTTACAGCGGTAAATTCACTATTTCGTATCTTTATTTTTGTTTGTCCTTATCTCTAATATATAAGACGAGACCCTAAGGTGTAGCCTTTGTTATCCGACCACGGTGCTCGATAAAAATGCGCGTCTATGTCGCGTATATAACGTCACTTCGTCTTTTATATATATATGTATAATTACTCGGCTAAACTAAAATCTATATGTTGTAGACTCAATGCTTAAGACTAAACGGGACAATGAAACTTACCAGCCAATCTTATGTTTCCTGATATACACTTCGCACACGTCAAGATTTAAAATGCTTTGCAATTACACGGACTCTGATGCATCGTCGATTCTATCATTCCCGCTCTTACTTTTCTATGGGCCTTTTCTCGTAAACACAATTGAAGTTCGACTTAAACAACGCTCTCCACACCCTTGATCCTGCACACGTAAATGTGTACAATCAAGTATGAAGGAGTACCAGAGGGGTTGCGTAAGTATCGATTAACTTCAATTGCTGCTTATGGCAAAGGTTTCCTATGTACTTAATGGTAGAGTCGCACGATGCCGGATTCGAGGTTGAACACACGATAACAACATCGGTCATCACGTGTTTTTTTTTGCTTACGTTAAAGCTTGGAAAACCACAGCGCATATTCTGTTCGTACAAATGTTATTCACAAATTTGACTTGTACATCTCTTGCACAGTATCGTTTAGTTGTACAGTTTAAGTAGAGTAACACGAGAGACACTCGGGGCTACTGCAGGCTGGTAATATAAAAGGGATCTCTATGAATTAACATTAGACATCTCAATACAGACAGAGATTAATGTGTGTATTCGGTAAAACGCGTGTGTCGCGATCGCAATGGAAGTCGCAATGGAGCAGAATCGCGCGCGCTTCCGCAAACATCGCATGCAACAATGACATTTATTCAACTTCACGGATGATATTCGTATGAGACGCGTCCAGACTCTGTCCTGAAACGATCTCAAACGATCGCTTCTCTACGAATTTACGGTCTACGAGAACGTTATTATTGCAGAACGGAATCTGTTTCTCGGGGCGCGATGGTAACGCTCGGTTAATAACAATGATATAAAATTTAATAATTAAAATTAATGCCGTGGATAAAAAGCACGATCAATCATTAAACTGAATACTTTCAAGGGTTTTCGTATATTTGCAATAGAAATTCTAAATATCGAACCGCACAATAATCTCCCCAAGTATAATATATAATATATATATATATATATATATAT
>NW_014556633.1:325901-343512 GCF_001313825.1 Dinoponera quadriceps
ATATATATATATATATATATATATATATATATATTGCGAAAGAAATGATTACTCTCTACGTTTACATCTTAGAAAGCGTTACAGCTATGTAAACTCGCTATTACAGGGCTCGTTTTGATTTCGATCGGCGGAATTCTACGCTGGTATTATTATACAACGAAGTGCTAATAACACTAGAGGCACTCTAAGAACTGAGATTTCGCAAGGTAATCCAGAAAAGGTCCAGTGTGATACACGAAGCTTAATGTTAAACTATTTACACGTATATTACACTTGATCTTCACTATTTACAATCGAAAATCTCAGGTGGACAATACACGAATACCGTTGGCACAATAAAAATAGCGCAAAGGAAAACGGAAAATGGAATGGTAAATCCTATCATCCTTTCGTGAACGTACAGAGTCTCGGTATAAATGTTCATTTAAAAGTGCAACTCTATCCAAGGAAACACTTAACTATATACTCTCTCTCTCTTTTTCTCTCGTGTTGTGAACCGGTGTAGACAAACTTTTTCTATTTTTTCCCCTTTTTTTCTTTTTGATATTTTTAGAGGCCAGAAAACACTTAAATTTCTTCATTGCAAGATCCCCGCGTTCAAGTTAAATGCCCGCATTCTCACGAGAATCCCTCTTTTCATTGCACACATTTACATAATAAAACATTGCTGTGTTAGATTCGCGCATTACTATATCGGTGTCTCATCAAGTGTATATGTGTATGTATTGGGTGTGTACGTGTGAGTGTGTCCTCTAGATATGGTGCGTCAATCATATAATAATCTAATCTGTACACTCGCAACAGGTTCAGATACACAATAATATTAACATATTTAATATTGGACTAATAAAAAACAGGATACACAATGACGAAATACAGGTGCTGAGAGATTTTGCACAAAGGAAGTTAAAAAAGGTAGCTCGCCATGAGCTCGCATGACAGTGACGAATTTCCGCCCGGCACTCGACAAAAACAATTTGCATCCTCTCACCGTCGCATTCTCGGATTGCGAGATTTAATCTGCGGAGTGTTAGTAGTTTTGCAGGCAAAAGTAACGACGCGAGGTACAAGTGTGAGAAATCGGTTAAAATTAGTTATTACACTTATGCGAGGGAGGAAAACATCAACAGATAACGCTGCGACGCGTTTCTCAGGAATTTTATTTCCGCTTAATTCATGAAAAAAGAGAAGTGTCAGTTCACCATAATTCTCATATATATTCCGCTTCATTCAGTCACTATTTATATACGATAAAGGTATTACAGTAATTTGCTATGTACGAATTAATCTTCAGCTATTTTCACACCAGATCTGAATCACGTAGGTGTCATACTACACAAGACCCGGGGATGTCAGCTCTGATTTGAAAACAACTTTTTCTCTATATAAGTCCATATTAAATATATTTTACAATAATATTATCATTGTACATGAACAACGTATGCTCTACACCTCGCGTTGCTTATCGCTAACTAACCAGCGCAAACGAAAGCATTGTTATATTCGAGCGTCAGAGAATAAAATTCGATATATAAAGACGAAAATTAAAAGCACGTGCGGCACACGTGCGATATAACAAATATTTTACTTAACAAAAATATATACCAGGTATTCTCCAATTAAAGAATACCTATCTTAAAATTCGACATTTGAATTGAAAGGAGATATATGAAGAAATAATTATTCGAATAAAGCGCGAGAGAAGGATGCCCGATAGACGTCTGAAAATTCTCCGAGAGACACGCATAACTTTAGGACCAAGTTGCACTGATGATCCAAAAACAAACGCTGGATAAGCAGTTGGTGACCTTTTCTGAATTATATTCTTTATGTACAACATAATCAGGTGTGACGATAATGACGCGACGTCAAGTAGCTTAATCAAATATAATAATATAATCTGACTTTATGTAAGGTAAAGAAAGAGGTTTAATTAAGAATTCTGTGTTCTCCTACTGCATTCACATTGAGTCAAAATTGAAGAAAATGAAAAATTTGATGCTCTCTTTCACTTACTATACACGTCAAAAGTATTGCAAAATAATTCACGATCAACTGTTATAACGTTTTGCGGAAAATTTAGAACATGTACAGGCTGAATTACATGTTCACTTATCAAAACGAATTAATATATATCCCACTAAGAGAAAGTTGCATAATATGCATAGAAATTAACCTAGTTCGACGTATATTGTAAGGATAAAGGTTCACACTAATCTCGCCTCTGACGTCATAATTAAGCATGACTATGTAGTAAGAGAATCATGATTGCAAATCAGTAATAATTCACATCAATGCAACTTGGTCGCGGATATACACAGTTTCTTTATGTCGTCCAAAGAAAGAACGCCTTACAGCTCTGTGCATCCTCTATGAGTAACGACAACATAAAAAATAAAAAGTTTATTGCCGCTGGTTGAAGCAGCGATCGACAAGAAGGTGTTAATTAGTTAAAATAGACGAGGGGGAACTGGATTTGTGAACCCCAATATGTGCGCCGCTGGTACCTCCTATAGTAAAACAAATCTCACGTTAATAATACGACTATACAGTTCGCTGGTAAGTCGTCAAAGCGTGTAATCGCGTGATTCGGTCTATACAGCCAAACGATAAAAGCGATATAACGTAATGGCGGAATGTGTCAGTGCGCCAAATTAATACGTGAATCGGTGGTCTTTCGCAGACCAGAGAGAACCACGTGCGAAGCCCTGCGATCTCGAGATGCTTGAATAGTAGTAGTATACTCACATAAAAGTAGTAGTAAACAGGCGAAATGAGGTTATTCCTTGTTTTCCTCGGTAATAACGGCGTTGGAGGGATTTTGGGACTCCGATGATGGTAAGGGTGGTACTTCCGCTGCTGTGTCGGTAGCATCTTGACTCAAGTCCGAGCTGTCCTTCACCTCCTCCTGCTTCTTCTCTTCGCTCACGGCGGTGCTTTTGGACTCGTCCGTCACGTTCTCCGACTCCTCCGTCGCCTTCTCATCCTTGGAGTTGGCCTCGGACGTTTTCTCGCCGGCATCTTTGCTACTGTCCGTAGTCGCCTCCGTAGCGCTTTTGTCTTCGTTCTCTATCGCTTTGCTACTCTCCTTCTCTTCCTTCTCCTCCTCTTCGTTCACCTCTATCTTCGTGGACTCCTCCTCCGTGTGCTTTTCGCTTTTATTGTTGGACGTCTCCTCGTCCGTGTTGTTCTCATTGTTCTTCTCTTGCCTCTTGGGGCGTCCGCGTCCACGACCACCGCCGCCTCTCGTCGACGTTTCCCTCTTCTCCTTCTTGGGCGGTGATGGCACTGGCGTCGTTGATGTTAGGCCTCTGAGCGAGCTACGAGTGCGTCTCCTGCCTTCCACTTCGCCGACGGATTGATTCATGTTCTGTAATGATGTGTCAGGTTGTAGTCGAGCCGACAGTGCTTCGCCTTTTCTTTTTCCAAGATATATCTTACCAAGACATGGGTACAAGAGGTGTACCAATGTCTTACACGGTAAGAAATTTTCTGTTACTTTAACAAGGTGAACATGTTAACATATTTGTGTACATTTCAACATGTTCCCCGTGTTAAGGTAACACAAAAATTTCGGTAGACCACATGTAACACAAAATCTTTTTTAATTTTATGTACGAGATAATTCTTCGGGAATAAAATTTAACGAATTATCCAGAGTTGCACGATCGATACGTGTTTAACGCTGTCTAAAAACTTTCAGCAAATTTCAACTAACGTTCCGGAAAAAAAAAACGTTACCGTCACAATAGTCGATGCTACAAGCACACTTCATAATTGGCGCCTATGCGGCCATTGGTTTTCTGTGCCCCACCATTCACACTCCCCCCTTACTAGTCGAAAATATCCCCACCATTGACAGCTTCGCGCTCACGTAAGCAACAAGCGTCGACGGTGAGCCGAAAACGGAGGGAAATAACCGTTGCACGCGAGGGATGAGATGAGGAACCTTGACTTATCGTGACCTCGCGGATTTTCGGACCGACGATAAAGAAAGAACTCGAGCACGAGAGATTCTCTTCCTGCCCGGACGAGGCGAAGACACACACACACACACGCGTGGCTTTCCTCGCACCTTCAGAATCGCTTCGCTCTCCTGAGTGGTTTTTTCGAGAGTGGAGAGCCTCTTGGTGCCGCTTCGTTTGTTTTTCATCGGAGTTGGCTTCTCCTCCGTCGATTGCTCCTGTGAACAAGCGAGACAGAGAGTAGTTTCCACTCACTCGCACGCAATACATGAGCATGCACGCGTGTGCGTGCACATCGACACACGCCTGTTACGCAGCCGCGTCGCTGACGTCTCACGGAGATTACTCGCGCGAGGAAGACTAGGCGGGCACGCACGACGAGACGCAACACGATAATTACCCATGCGATAAGATTATCGTAGGGGGAAGGGGGAGGACCATTGAACCGTGGCCGGTCGCGACGTTCAAGTTTCCCGCCATTTTGCTGTGCGCTCGTCCATATCATCGCTCCAACGTCTCGACGCGTCGCGCGCGCGCGACGACTCCTACGATGTCGAGCTGGGGGAGGCTAACGCGCGACACGTTCCCGTCGTGACCCGTCGCGGTAGCCGATTTCCCGCCTTTTCGCGCGTGCGGCGCCGTCCAGACGGCGTGCGAACGAGAAAGAGAGCAAGGGAGAAGAGGAACAGCAGCGCGACCCTCTCCCCTCTCCCCCTGATCGCGGGCTCTCGTAAATAAAAAAAACATCCACCATCTTTGCCGACGACGAGAGGACGGTGCGTGAACACGTACGGCGCAGCTTTGGGAGACTCTCGTCGGCGAGCAGGCCGGCTGCGCTGCCCAACGCACGGCCGCGGCGGGCCTACGTGCGTCGGTACGCAGTACCGCGCGCGCGGCATCCTCTCTCTCTCGTCGACCTCTCCTGTTGTCGTCCGGGGGCCCGCCGGGAGTTCGCGTCGACGCCGACCGAGCGTCCCCGCGGCCTCGGCAATTTGCGGGGGGCCCCGTCGCACACACACACGCCGCTCTCTCACGGCATGAAAACTCGGCTTGACGAAGGTGTTTCTGGCGTACCCGCCGCCCGCTCACCTTGGACGCATCCTCGACGTTGTTATCGCTCTTCGTTCCCGTCTTGGCGTCTGACATGTCTTCGCGTGCGAATCACTCAAAAACACTAGGAAATCTACGATTCCACGGCGAGAATTCGCGCTGCACCCGGTCGCACTGTTTATACGATCAGAAAAGATGGCGGTTAGCGTGGGTCACGTGACACCTCGTCAAACCTCAGAGCGGGAGTTAGGTGCGCCGCCCGGCGTCGCCGTGCCGAACTACGCAGGTAGCGACGCACACGCGACCCCGCGAGATCCTCGATTCGCGCTCACTGCCGCCCGTGTCTTCCGTTGGTATTTTTTATTATTTCAACGTAAGACGGAGCGCCGAGATAATGTAATTCCGAGTACATCGGGGAAATAAAACGAAGCATATGCAATTCACAACAGAAACATATATATATATATATATATATATATAAGTCACGGAAAACGCAAAAATATACCGTCTATTTGCGCATTAAAAATATCGTATATAACTTTCCAATATCTTCAGATCATTCCGCAGAATCTCATTAATTTGCTATTGTAAACATATAGTTTTTTTTTTCACAATAATTGAAGCAAATGTATCACAAGACTTAGCACCGCGGAGATTAAAGTTATTGCAATTTCCAGATACCCGAATTCGACGAAAATATTATTTAACTGCTTGAAACTTTTTATGTTCGCATCTTTTTTTCGTCATACGTAAATGAGCAATCGCAAGTTAGAAGATCACTCTCGTGGACGCGTGTCGTTTGCACCAAATTTTAACCGATTCGTATCGCTCCGTACTCACCTGAATGAAAAGCGTTTCTTCACGCTATTTCGCACGCTGTTTCGAGACGAAGGTGGATTTTTGTTTCTTTCCTGCTTGCGCATTATGAAACATGAAACTGTCAGAATTACTAAATACTGTTTATATATTATTATAGCTTGACGTAGCATAACTGAAACGTACGAGGTACGTAGCTTAGGATCTAAATAAAATGTAAGACTGTATAAACAGCTATTTAAAAAAAATAACCTAAATACCTATTTCTTTCGGAATTACAGCCGTAACGCGTATACCCGATCTTAAATGTCTTCTCAACATGTCAATCTCCACATTTTCGTAAAGTAGAAATTATCGCAGGTAACTTCCCGCGGCGAGTGTCCTTTGACTTTAGAATCTAACGTTAAATTAGTGAGTCGGCATTCTTCGGAACCAGAATCTTGCTCTGAAATCATCACTGCATGTTAGAAACGCCGGCGCGGTCGGTGAATGAACAATCAGTCTCACGGGACCGTTGTGACCCAATGATAACAGCTGCTTCCTCGATGCATTCCGTGAATTCCAAGCGCACAGGGAGGTGGTGGCTTCGTCGGGGAACATCACGTAATCTTCCGTATGATTGAAGATAGCCTGTGCCTTGTGCTCTTGTTTACCTACAGAAGGTGGCGCATTCAGTCGTCATACTCAAACAGTTTCGTTATTTGTAATATTCGCAAGGCATACCGCACGTCAAACTCACTCCGAGTATGCCTAAACGTGTTCATAGGCTTTTACCTGTAGTCCCGGCACCTGTATATGCTATTAAACATCTGCTAGTAGACAATTCCCACAACTTTATCAAGGAATCTTTCCCTGAGGACAGTAAATACTGCAAATTCAAAATTACAACGATTATTCAGCAGTTGCGCTTGAATCTGTCATGCTGGGTCTACAATGTAGTCGCAGGGTTGTACACACCGCAGATCCAAGTGTTTAGTTTCACATGCAATCATTTTTCACGCATTTATACGTGTATCAACAGTCTGATCTTACACAAGTGTATAAGGAATCACACTAGTAAGACGTGTAAATTGCAAATGTGTGAAAGGTGACTAACATAAAGTGGGTAAAATTACATATTTGGATTCACAGTGTGGTCACGGTTATTCGGGACTTTCAGTTCCGGCGACTCCGACCGAGCCAGTCGCTGGAATTGGAAGTGGACCGAGTGAGTGAGTGTTTTTACTTTTTAACGACTTGTTGCCAGCGACCACATTGTACACAGACCCAGCTTAATATTCTGTACGCAAGTCTCCCTCTGTAATTTTGCGTGCAAGTGTGTGATCGGTCTTTCAACGTGACCACCATGGATATACTACCTTGCCGTTCCTCGTGAAGGTCACCGAGCACACTTCGTAGCCGTCGTGCGCCTTCACGAAGGTATTTATACATCGATTCGATACGCCGTCCCAGAGTTTGATGCTCCCATCCTTCCCCGCCGATGCATAAGTCTTTGCGTCCGGCGAATACTTGATGCTTGTTATCCCTGCTGTGTGTTGATGGCTCGGTATGCTGCATACGAAACACTGTGCGGTGTTCACATCGTACAGTCTAACCACCGGGTGATTGGTTCCCACTATGAGGAAATCGCCGGTCGGGTGGAAGGACAGGCACCGGATTTGATCGGCGTCCGTAATCGTCCTGAACGCTTTCTTCACGCTAGCCTTGCTAAAGTCGAACAGTTTTACGGAGAAGTCGCGACTGCCGGACACGAGTATGGGCTCTCTCGGGTGAAATTCCAAGCACGTCACTTCTTCCAAGTGATCGTACAGAGTTCTTATGACCGGATGCCCGCCCGTTTGATCCCCGGGCGCCATCTCGTCCGGCGCGGACTTGGCGAGCATTCTATCCACGTCCAGGATCTTGATCGAGGCGTCCACAGAGCCGGTAGCTATCAACTGTCCGTCAGCCGAAAAAGCTCCTGCTCTGCAATTTCCCTTGTGGGACGTGACGTACGCAGTTTCGTACTGCGCTGGTTCCGGAGCTTGAGTCTGGGCCTCGGTCTCAAATTCCAAATCCAATCCGGGCCCTAAGGTGTTGTCGAAGCTGCTAGCGAATGTGGATACGTTGTTGCTCTCCTTCTTGGAACGATCCGGCTCATGAGCGGCGCCGATCAGCATTAAATGGAGCAACCGATCCGAGGGTGGGCAAGGTGGTTCCGCTTGCATCATGTTGGAGAGCTGCACGGCTAACGTTTGATGGCCGTCGTAGAACAATTGACTGAAATAATCAACAAGATTTATCTAACAGCCAAACGCGTGTCTTAACTAATTGACGGGAAAGTTGCGAAACCATGAAAAACCGTTGTGACACGCGTGTCTTAACTAATTGACGGGAAAGTTGCGAAACCATGAAAAACCGTCGTGACAACGATGATCTCGCGCGTTTGTATTGAAATTACGCTCTAGGTGACGACATCAAGGACGAATGAGTGAAATTTAGTGGAATAACGTGCGAAAGAGATGAGAATAAACAACCTGATCATTAGTCTGTAGAGCAGCTCTCTGCTCTTTATTATGTTCTTCGGGTCTACTTCGGGCTCTTTCGTCGCGTTCTGGCCCGTCATGTTTCCCGATAGGGGACTGAATGTCGCTGATTTTCACTATAACCGTCGAAAGTACCGCAAACCGTCCATCAATCGATGGTTTTCTTTCAGGTTATGTTCAATTATATCGCGTTGTTGTCACTCACACTCAGCGACATCAATGGTTTGTTTTTTCAGCGGAAGACGTGAACCTAGAAATATATATATAGGTGGAGCTCTTTACTTCCGGTTTTACCTAAGTGAATATTGGAACGTAGCTTGTGATTGGTCTATATGGCTCTTTGAAACATTCGGAGCGTCAAGTGAACTTTACTTGTACTCAAAGTGGAAGTCTGTTTCTTCAGAGGACGCTTTTTAAAAAGAAATTTCCAAGAAATTTCTGTGCATGGTTGTTCTCAGACTTCTCTATGCTATGGCAGTTATATTTTAGAATGTGATTGAGGTTATAATGCCGATAACAGGTTTGTTTTCAACTCAAACATTGAAAATGATAAATAATAAGTTATAAATTAAGGTTTCTTGAAGCATATTCTTTCACTTTATACTTTATATATTACAAAATCAATCTTTTCAAGAAGAAATGTTATTTACAATCGAGAAATATGCAATTCGATTGTCTTCGCGATTTCTGCGACGATGTTTTTCAAAAAACGTCGACGTGCTGTCGACCGACGCGGAAGAATTGATGTTGCATCGCAACCACAATTTCATATCTGTAAGTCGAGAAGATGAAAAATGTCTGAATATTGCTATTCTGGGTGCACCTAATGTTGGGAAAAGCACACTTGTCAATCAGCTCATCAAGAGATCGGTAATTATCAAATTAAATCTAAAAATTTAATTTGTCCTAGTTTAAAAAAATGAAAAAGTAAGTAGATAATAAGGAAGTAAAAGAATTCTGAAGAAGAGCACATCAGGACTTTATAGAAAGTTATTATATTTTGTAAGCTGTGATATATAAATTTTGTTTATGCTATATGTATCTTCTTACTTCTTTCTTTTTCTCTTTTTTTCTCTTAACTAGGTGTGTGCAATATCCTGTAAGGTACATACCACACAGGCTAAGGCAGATGCAATTTACTCAGAAAACAATACACAGTTGATATTTATGGACACACCTGGAATGGTATCTCCGGGTGAATTAAAACGATTCAAGTTAGCTAAGAGTTTTGAAAGAGACCCTAATGCTTCTTTGAAGACAGCAGATATCATAGGACTTGTGCAAGATGTTGATAATACATTTGCTAGAGACAAAATTAACCCAAATATATTTAAGTTGTTGAAGAATATGGAAGATAAAATTCCTATGATTCTAATATTTAACAAAGTGGACAGGTTGAAGAAGAAGAATACATTGTTAGACCTCGCAAAAGTTCTAACCAAGTCTAAGAATTCTCTGAAATTCACAGATGTGTTCATGATATCAGCTCTAACCGGAGATGGTGTTGACGACTTAAGGGTAAGTTATTGTGCGAGGAAGGACTTTAAATATATATATTATGGAGATTTTACCGATGGTGTGTGTGTATGTATATGTAGTTATTGAAAATTATAAGTTACATAATAATAGAACAATATGTTAAGTAGTTATATATCAATATAACGATAAGAAAAGTAAATAAATGATATACATTAATATTATCTATATAAATAAATATAAAAATAATTATTCAATTATTTAAAGTATCTCCATATATTTCAAGATCTCTATAACACGTATTTTTTGAAATGCAGAAAAGGAACAAATTCCCTTTCTTTATCATTATTTAGTATTTTCCCTTGCAGACTTACTTGTTGGACTCGGCCAAGCCGCGAAAATGGCATTACGAAGAACATATCTATAGTAATCAGACGTGTGAGGACATAATACAGCAGACAGTACGGGCAAAGTTGCTGGATAATCTGCCGCAGGAGATGCCATACAATATGCAAGTGAAACTGGAGCACTTTGATCCCGGCCCAGACGACAGCGTCAGTACCTTGGTATCTGTCACGTGTCCCAACAAGCGCATCTGCAGCATTTTGTTCAGACGCAAGGGTGAGAGACTTAGAAACATCGCACTTATGGCCGAGCAGGAATTGAGACATGCTTTTCGAACGCCAGTAAAGTTGAAGATAAACGTACAGTCCGCGACATAATTCGCTCTTGTTTTAATTTATTTTTAAGTAACGGATCTTAAAGAAATTCTTTTGTAAATATTAGATCGGTTACGAAAGGTGTGAAGCAAATAAAGACATTGAAAATCAAGTTTCAGCATAGTTTTAAAGTTATCTTCCCAAGTTACATCGCTTATATAATTCCGTTAAGGTATACATATATTCGCAATAATTATATCTACTGCGAGATCTACTGCGAGATCTAACAAGGGAATATTAAATCCGTATCTTTCATATTATCGGCGACCCACTTATTGAATTTTATCTCAATTTCTGGCGTAAAGTCCTCTCTCCAACCGTCCACGACGCCTTTCCGAATGAACATGCTTGTATTCATTTTTGCACCGCCCGATGGGAAGTTCACCATTTTATTTTCCCGAAACTTCTTTATGCCCAAGTGATCTACCAACTTTGTGATTTGCTCGTCGTCGTAGTTTTTCTCGAAGAATACGCCGACCTTTCGGATGCATCCAGGTAAATCCTGTACAGAGTATACAAAAGTATTATTTCCAAGGAATTTTGAAGGAATTCTTGTTTTATGTCTTGATTATTAATAATATAAATTAATGCACTTCAAATTGACTCGTGTTAATATCCTCTTCTAAAAGTAAAAAAAGTAGTTTTCTAATGAAATTAAACAAGCTAAGTTTTATGATGGAAATTTCACGATTTACCTTTATCAAATCTTCGTAGAAAAGGAACAATATATTTGGTCTGTGTCGATTCGCCCAACCTTCCTTCACATGTTCCCAGTAAGGGCTATAAAGTGCTGATATCATTGAAATAAGTTAATGAGTATCGTATATGTGTGGAAAATTAAAGAGAAAAATAAAATACGAAGGGAAGGTAAGAAAAATAAATCGAATTGCGAAATATTAATCAATGTTTCATGAAGTTACTCACTGCGATCATTCATAAAGCCATCGCAGAATTGCTCAAAATTGCCATTGTATTTCACCACTTCAATTTCCTTTTGGAAATAATACCATGAGACAACTACGTCTTTGGGATTTCGCGCAACATAGATAATCTAGAAGTTAAAATATTTTTGTTTTCCAATTCCTACTCATTTCCGTAAAGGCCATAGAATAATCGTCTCGGAAAGTGTTTAGTACAAATCATATAAATTATCGGTATTTATCATTAATTTCAATGCTTTCCGATATTGCCATTCGAGGTTTCCAGTCTTTACTTAGTTTCGGAAATGTGTAGCTACCACAGATATACCTTGCAATCGCTGTTTACGACTTTGGGTAGTAGTTCGAACGGCATATGAGATTTGATGAAACGTGGAGAAGGTCGTTCTTGTACAAATTTCACGCTATCGTTCATCTTCTGTTCATTTTTCATGGGCGTTTTTTCAAGCGCTTCATCCTCTATTATTACGGAGATACTAAAGAGAATTCTGTCTTATAATGGAGCATTATTTTCCATTCGAAAAGTATCGATATATCTCGCTTAAAGAATGGGTTCAGAAGCGAAGGGGAACTAACTCACGTTAGTTAAATTTCTCATCTAGTCCTTATCAAAGGAGAAAAAATGTGCAACAGAAAATCACGCAATTCGTTTTAACCTGTTAACCGGGGAATTCCTTTTTTAATTACGCAACATATAACGGGCGCGAACTCTTTCAACACATATTTCAAGGACGTATTCATATGTTCTACCTGTACCCGATATTGTTTACGTTTGACGTATTTATACGTCCCGCTCGGTTAACAGGTTAAATTGCGCACGAAAGGAAAATATTTTTCGTCATGGGTTTATTATAAAATTTTAAAAATTTCGTAAAATATAAACTTCGCTTTTGTACGTATGATCATTATATGTTAAGCTCATACTCTAAAAATGGAAATCTGTCTAATAGAGACGTACGACCAGCTTCATCAAAATTCATGTCATTTGCCACCAACCAGATGAGTTCCTGTGTCAGTGTCGTACCTTGACAGATATATAATAATAATAATGAGTTAATTGACAAACGAAGAATTAGACTTCGTTAGGAAAAAAAGGAGAAGATCACACAAAAATGATTAGGATCACGACACTAGAATCACTCAACATTTCTGCTATAAGATAAAAACGATCCACTTACCTGATCTAGGAAAAGTAATAATATAGATATCGTCCGGACGAGGCTCAAAATTGTACACTTCTTTGCCGGCTGTGAGGAATTTGTGCGGAAAACACCATTTTTTCTCGCCTGCTCCAACTAAACCGTGTGTGTAATATGGTAAATATTTTAATATCTCGGCTGTCTTCTCATCATTGAATATTTCGCATTTTAGATTTTCGGAAGACATGTCTCTCCGCCAATAAATAGATTTCACACCCTCTGTTTCTCGAGCTGTACGCGTTTCTGAAATTATCACCGTTTATAATATCTCGAGCAAGTTATCGTTACTAGTTATCTTGTATAATCGATTGTCGATAAAGAAAATGACATCAGCAATATGATAGTTATGCAATATATAGAGCATCCTAGGTAACGCGACTGAAATTATATAAAATGAATGTCGCAAATCAAGTAGATAAACATAGTCAAAGTCATTTTTTCGAACTACCACGTAAAGGTTCGAGTTATTAAAGAAAATAGACGAATCAGCGCGCGCGATACGGTAGGCAGAACATATAGAAAGAAAGTATCTTCGACCATACTTACGAATCTCGCGACTCGTTGTGCTGCTATGCAGGATCTAACTTCATATCGCTGTGGCTCGTAGCTTTGGACTTTAGAACGCGGCGAACTGTTTTTTTTTAAATATCACGATCGCGCGCACAGTTGAAAATATCTTTCTGTCTTGATATTTTAGTATAAGCGCATAATATTCATAGAATATTATTTGAATATTATTCAATATTAAAATAATATTCTTATAATATTCTAAGAATGTTATATATTTTAGAAATATTATATAATATTATAGGAATGTTCTATTGATATTATATGTCCATTTCATATAATATTCTTGGCATATTTCCAAAATTTCTTAAAATATTAAGAAAAATAATATAATAAAAATATAGAAAAATATATAAATAAAACAAACGCGCGCGCACACACACACACACACACATACACACACACATACACACACATAATTTTTTAAATATAAGACGTATTTTTACACAAAATTCATTCAACTTTATTTATATAATAAAACAATTGGTATTACAATATGTTTTAAATGAAAAACTACGATTATATAAATTATATATATATAATTATATACATAAAATTGAATGTTTAAAAATATATATGATTTTACAATAACTTCAAATAATATATTTTTTTTAATTTTATTAGGAACGTACATATAACCATCTATGAATATTCCAAATATATTACTTATTATCAAATAATTTTACGCGCTTATAGGGTTACTTTTTGAATTTCATGCATTTAGGATTCCCTCGTTTAGAATATATATCGAACGATTTAGCGTTATCTCTTAAAGTTACAGATAAAGCAACGATATTATTAAAAAAAATTGCAATATACAATATAAATATAAATACAGATATGAAATAAACAAGATTGAGATAAAAGATAACGGCATACAGGGTGTTCTAGAGCAACTTTATCAAAGCTCATAGGGGCATAGAATGGATTGAGGTAAACATAAAAGTTCTATATCCTTTTGCAATATTCGCAAGTAATGAATAAATGAAAGAATAATAAGTAAACGAATGATAAATTTTTATTTCCCAATATATTTGTGTGTAACATTACTTTGTTTATAACTTATGTTTGAAAAATTTCCGCCTGTTTTCTTATAATGGAGGTTGTTTAGGAATGTGATTTCGACAATACAAGTCAAAATCAGAGTCGTTCTAAGATGTTCCTCTAAAAGCAAATATTTATCGCGAGATCTAACAAGGGAATATTAGGTCTGTATCTTTCGTGTTTTCGGCAATCCATTTATTGAATTTTATCTCAATTTCTGGGGTAAAGTTCTCAATCCAATCGCCCACGATGCCTTTCCGAATGAAAAGGGATTCATTTTTTGATCCATCACCTATTGCGACATTCACCATTTTATTTTCGCGGAACTTCTTTATGTTCAAGTGATCTACCAACTTAGCGATTTGTTCGTCATTGTAGTTTTTCCCGTAGAATGCGGCGACCTTTCGAATGCATCCGGGTAAATCCTGTACAGAGTACATAAAAATATTGTTAGAATTCCAAGGAATTTTAAAGGAATTCTTATATCTTGATTATTAATCATATAATTTAATGCCTTTCAAATTAAATATTGTATTATCGTCCTTTTCGAAAAATAATGCAGTAGGTTCTACACACTATTACAAAAAAGGGGAAGAGAGAAACATGAAAATTATGCAATAATGAAATTTCATAATTTACCTTTATCAAATCTTCGTAGAAAAGGAACAATGTATTTGGTCTGTGTCGTTTCGCCCAACCTTCCTTCACATGTTCCCAGTAAGGGTCATAAATTGCTGATATCACGGAATTAGTTAATGGATTAGGAAAAAGTTAATGAGCACCGTGTATGTGTGGAGAGTTAAAGAGAAAAAATAAAATATAAAGGGAAGATAAAAAATAAATAAATCGAGTTGCGTAAATATTAATTAATGTCATGTGAAACTACTTACTGCGGCTATTCATAAAGATATCGCAGAATTGCTCAAAATTGCCATTGTATTTTATCGCTTTGTTTCCCTTTTGAAAATGGTACCATGAGACAACAACGTCTCTGGGATTTCGCGCAACATAAATAATCTGGTGGCAAACATACTTTTGTATTTCCATAAAGACTTGCCAGATAATAAATGTTTCAGAAAATGTTTAGCATACGTACAATCATAAAGATCGATTATCACTAATTTTAACGTTTTGATATTGCCATTCAAAATTCTCAAGTCTATATTTAGTCTCGAAAACGTATAACTATAGTAACTACAGACAAACCTTGCAGTCGCTGTTTACGACATTGGGCAATAGATCGAATGGCATATGGGATTTGATGAAACGTGGAGACGGTTGTTCATCTGCGAATTTCACGCTATTCTGCCACATATCACTACCGCTCATTTTCAATAATCCTTCATCCTCTAGTACTGTGGTAATTCTAAAGAGAACTTTGTTTTATAACGGAGCGTTGTTTTCAATTCGGCAAGTATCGATATATTTTGTTTAAGGCATGGGTATAGAAGCGAAGAAGAATTAGCGTTAGTTAAGTTTCTCATTTAAACTTTATGAAAGGAGAAAAATACGTGAAAAAAATGTATGCGTCCGAAATTGGGCGCGAAGAAAATGTTTTATGGATTTGTTATAAATTTCGAAAACCGGAAGGCATAAACTTTTACACATATGATCATTATATGTTAAGGTCATACTCTAAAAAGCGAAATCTCTCGTATAGATGCTCGCGACTCGCATCATCAAAGTTTATGTCGTTTGCCACCAACCAGACGAGTTCCTGTGTCAACGTCGTACCTTGACAGACGTATAACAATAATAAATAAGTTAATTGAAAACGAAGGATTAAATTTTGTTTTAAAGAAAAGAAAACAGGATCACACAAGAACGATTGGGACTACTAAATCGAATATTTTTCTTATAAAATAAGGATGATATATTTACCTGATCTAGGAAAAGTAATAACATAGGTATCGTCCGGACGAGGCTCAAAATTGTACACTTCTTCTCCGAGTGTAAGAAATTTGTGCGGTAAACACCATTTTTTCTCGCCTACTCCAACAAGACCTCGTAAGCAATATGGATAATGCTTTATCGCCTCGGCCGTCTTCTCATCTTTGAATATTTCGAATTTTAGATTTTTGAAAGACATGTCTCTCCGCCAACAATGACACTTCGTAACAACGATAACGACACCTGTTTCCTTGGATTCCTTTCTACGTGTTTCTGACGCAACCGTTCACTTATGAAACGCGTATGAAGAAGCGTACGTAAACTAGTTCTTACCAGTTGTCTGAAGTTACCGCTCAAGGTTTCTTTAAACGCTCATGCGCAGTAAGTGTCATTCTATCTTTGTTATTTATTACGTGACAAAGAAGATAGAATGATGTTTACAGCGAAAGTATTATTGATTAGATGTATTAATAAGATAAGATTGAAGATTGATAGAAGATTGATTGATAAGATAAGACCCACTTGTCTTTATTATTCACGAGCTATATCGATTGACTGATACTAAAAAAACGTCAAATTCATAGTTGGTTGTGTTAGGTCAGTTGCAACGTAGTCAGTAGGGACACTCTCTCGGAAATATACTGAAATCAGAGTGGCATTTAACTGACGTGGCATTAATTAATCAATCGGGACGAAAAAGATCAAAGATTTCTTTATCACGATTGATCTCTTAAGTGCCATTCTCTTTTTGGTGTTTTCAAACGTAGTTTAGACCGGATACGTAGGTAAAACAGGGTCTACAATGAGAACGTATGCCTTAAGCCAAATGCCAAATGGGAGTGCAAGACGTGCAAAGTCGCTTTACACGTTCCAAAATATTTTGAAAGATATCATAGAGTTCAAAAATATTAATTTTTGTATTATTTTCATTATATTTTCTAATTAAACTGTTGTTTGTTTTATAATTGATATTTATAGTTATATTTTATTATACTATAAAGTTTATAAAAAATATATATTCATAAAGCAATGACTACATTTGAAGTTTTAAACAACTAATGCTCGCTTGTTATCGGATCGTTACATTTTACATGAAGGATCTAAAATATTTTGTCCCATTGCGTCAGAGACTTTTGTTTTATCTACGGCACGTGTACATGCAGATTAAATCATAAAGCAAGAAGTTAAAAGTTTTTTTTAAGGAGGTTCGGTAGTGATGATTTTTTATGATGAAAATTTTTGAAATTTTAATAGATTATTCGGAATAATAGTATTATATCACAACTAAATTTTTGAAGGGTTTCACTACACCGTTTGTAAGATATATTGACCTAAAAAAACAACATTTTAACATGTAGACTTATGGAGAAATCACTTAAAATTCAAATTAAAAAAAAAACGGCTCAATGAAGATGCTTTTTT
>NW_014556634.1:0-604 GCF_001313825.1 Dinoponera quadriceps
CGATAAACAGCTATAATATACGAGGGTGGATCAAATATAAACGAGCCTTTAGCAAAAAAATCATATATTTTTCAAAATCAGTTCTAATTTACATTTTTCTTATTTTTCTACATAGTCGCCCATCTTATCTGTACATTTCCTCCAACGGTCTGGTAATGTTTTAATTCCGGTATCGCAAAAAGTTCGCGAACGTGTCAAACCAATTGCACACGACCTGCNTGCACTTCCTCGTTCGTTTTGAAGCGCTGTCCACCAAGGGCTTCCTTGAGTGGCCCAAACATATGGAAGTCGCATGGTGACAGGTCTGGGCTGTAGGGTAGATGTTCTAGGACAGCCCAGTGGATATTGGGCAAGTTTTGTTACGTTACTGCTGAGGTGTGGGGTCGGGTCTGACGTTGTTAAAGAAAAGCAACAACGCTTCTAATCGAAATCCCAACTCATTGCGAATGATTGCATATATTTCCATAGCCGATTACCTTCACTTTATTTTCGAACAGCCTCTGTTGTTTTTCTGCGAAAGATGCTGATGTGGGAACGGCGTGAGTAGGCAGATACAGATGTATAATTATAAGTTCGAATATATCTAGATGATGATGATGATGAC
>NW_014556634.1:738-1762 GCF_001313825.1 Dinoponera quadriceps
ATATTTCCATAGCCGATTACCTTCACTTTATTTTCGAACAGCCTCTGTTGTTTTTCTGCGAAAGATGCTGATGTGGGAACGGCGTGAGTAGGCAGATACAGATGTATAATTATAAGTTCGAATATATCTAGATGATGATGACTGGCACTACAGCCTCGGCTAAGGCCTTCGCCTACTTCTTCTCTCTCTTTACATATGCACGCGGTGCACAACACAGGTTGCTCACATGCATATGGGACCTACAGTTTTACGCCGGTTCCGAACGGTAATTTTGGAGAGAAGTTTTCGTGGCATTGGAATACTCTTGGTGGTTTGCCAGACCCCGAAGAGGAGCGTATGCTCAGCCCCCAAAAAAATCTGGGGGGCAGCGGCCTCCTTCCTCTTACATATGCATGTGTTGCGTACACAGATTGTATACATGCATATGGGACCTACAGTTTTAACGCTGGATCCGAACGGCAGTAGAGAGGGAGTTGGAGGGAAGTTTTCTTGGCATGAGATTACTCTTGGTGGTTTGCCGGACCACCGAAGAGGAGCTACGAGCGTATGAAAATTTTCCTGGTTCTGCCGGGGGATCGAACCCGGGACCCTAAGCATAGTAGACTAGTGCGCTGTCTACCATGCCGCGCTCGCGCTCGAATGTATCTAGATATATTTCCTATATTTTTCAGTGATCTATTGAATGAAAAGGATACAATTTTAAAGATGTTATTCACTGTATCGTGTAAAAATACAGGAAAATAAACAATTTATAATTATAATTATATATAGCTGTTGTAAAATATATCCGTTATAAATTTAATAACACTACAGGCTAATATTTAAAACAATAGAATGATTTTAGTCTTTTTTCATTTTATTCGGCAAGAACTTTATTATATTATACATTATTATACTAGAATATAATCTTAGAATTCAGATAGACATTTCGCAGTTTATTTTAAATAAAAAGTGCGCGTCATATATTATATATATAAGCAAAACGAACAAATCTAATACCGCCCATAGTTACTACTAAAGATCC
>NW_014556635.1:0-469 GCF_001313825.1 Dinoponera quadriceps
TAATGGTGAATTTTTCGCACAAACCAACGTCACTGTTAAAAGAATCCCTACAAAAATGAACCGCTCTTTCGTACTTCCGATCTCGATGATTGGTACACCACACACGTGATCGATAGAATTTTAAAGTCTTTGGAAGTATTTCAAGAACGCTATAGCAGTTAGGCGTTATCGCTCATACTGAATCTACTTGTAAACATTAACAAATATAATCTTATGCGCGCGGGATGTTGGATACAAACACCGGTGTAATTTTAAGCTAAGAATGCAATCGTTAAGGTGCGCACGAACGATAACGCGTGTTTTGCGTGAACGGTGACCGCCGCTCTATATCCGGTGAATCATAACCTGGATAGATGCAGCCAATATCCACATTATTCAACAGTTGAAAATCAATGGTATCGAATTTCCAATGACCCTGAAACAAATTGCTCGATTCGAACGTCTAAATGAATTGTCCATTAATATGTTC
>NW_014556636.1:0-366 GCF_001313825.1 Dinoponera quadriceps
GTCTTTCTGGCAGCATCAGAATTCCACGTCGAAAAAACGACACTTCTTTTGCGGCTATCCACGAATCGATCTATTTTTTCGTTTCTTCATGCGAAGTGAAGTGCTGCTCAACCAGGCCGTTAGTCATCGATCGAAATAAATAGTAATCAGAAAGCGCAATGTCTGGAGAGTACGGCGGGTGGGGTGGGACTTCCCATTTCAGCGTTTCCAGGTATGTTTTGACCGGTGACGCGACATGCGGCCGAGTGTTATCATGCAGCAAAATTACCTTATCGTGTCTTTGCTCATATTGCGGCCGTTTTTCTTTCAATGTTTGGCTCAAACGCATCAATTGTCGTCAATAGAGATCTCCTGTGATGGTTTGGT